>NW_009952880.1:3328746-3335122 GCF_000747805.2 Chaetura pelagica | reverse complement strand
GGATGGTGTCCTTTATGCCAGAGTCCTCTGGATTCTTCTGGGTCCAGTTATTGGACTGTGGCATAAGCAGGTGCAGAGCAGTGTTTTTATTCATATTTTACCATCCAGGGCTTGTAATCAACCATTTATTTTTCTAGGTTAATTAAAACATTCAGTAGCCCCAGATACTGAAGCATGAAACTCTGGAAAAGTGATCCTCTTCAGCATTTTTAACCTCAAGTTTTAAATAAAGAGCTATTGAAGAATAATTAAGAAAGATTTGGAGGCGCTTTTTTTCCCTTTTTTTTTTTGGACAGGCAGTGGGGAATCATTGGCTTCAGAGGCTGCAGGTGTTGACAGGTGAGAGGTCTCACAATAAGTCTTTTATTTCTCCACACTCTGAGGCTTTCAGGTATGTTCTGTAATCTCAAAATTAGAGTGGGTGGCAGAAGAGCTAAAATTTGTTTCTTTGTTCAGAAAATGCAGTATGGAGTTTTCTTTGTTTGGGCCTTTAATCCAAACTGATGCCTTAATAACTGAAATTCCAGTCCCAACTACCCTCCCATGAACAGGGGCATCTTCCACTAGACCAGGTTGCTCAAAGCCTCATCCAGCCTGACACTGAACACTTCCAGGGAGGGCATATCCACAACTTCTCTGCACAACCTCTTCCAGTGTCTCACCACCTTCATTATAAAAAAAAAAAATCATCTTCCTAATGTCCAATATAAATCTACCCTCTTTCAATTTAAAAGCATTTCCCTTGTCCTGTCACCACCCCCTTGCAAAAATTTCCCTTTCCATCTTTCTTATAACCTCCCTATGTATACTGAAAATCTGCAGTAAGGTCTCCCCAGAGCTGTATCTTCTCCAGGCTGAACAATCTAACTCTTTCAGCCTTTCTTCATAGGAGTGGTGCTCCAGTGCTCTTTGTCCAAGTCCTTCTTGTACTGGGAGCCCCAGAACTGGACACAGGGTAGGGTCTCACCATAATGGAGTAGAGGGGGAGAATTGACCTGCTGGCCATGCTTCTTTTGATGCAGCCCAGGATATTAGTTCTCTGTTGAAATGCCAAAGCACTCTGTCAAGAGTTAGATTTTGCTTTCAACTTGCTCCTGCATTTTTCTATGCAGAGTACTGGGAAACAAGGCTGAGTAGATGAAGCCCAAGTTCAGGCTGTATGGCCGTTTCCCCACCAGTGAAATGGAGATACTGCTTTGTTCTCGTGCTGGCCTTATTTCCGTAGTGATGCAAAATGTTGGCATAATTTGTTTTAGAAGAATCATGTTAGAAAGAGCTTGCCTGACCCACTGGATTATCTTTACAGGTTGGACTTACCTTTATCTAGTAAGAGTCTAGCAGCTTGATGGGCAGTAAGTGCCAGACGGGCACATTTCAGGCAAAGAGGATTCAGATATGTTTATGTCACCTCAAAGGGGGTGGCAGGGAGGTGGGTTCATGTAAAATCTTACCCTGTGGCTGTGTGTGTGTGTGTTCCTGTGTGTGAGCATCATCTTCAGTGCTTTCCCACTGGCCTGGAGGGTGCTGAATTCACAATATGTGGTGCTGCATTTACATTCCTTGGGAGATACAAGTGAGCATTTGCTTCCTCATGGACTTTTCTTATTCAGGCATGTTGTGAATTTTCTTGCTGCTCACACAGCAAGGTGCTGCTGTGAAACAGGCTCTTTTAGAGGACTTCAAAGCCTAGGAGCCAGCGTTGGGTTTTAGAAGTGCTACACGATGCTATTAGCAGGTTGCTGGTAACTGGGGCGTAACACTGCCTAGAGAGGCACCTTGGCAAGGTTTGCCTCTGAAACACTATTTATGAACCCTCTCTGGCACACTTGTTAAGCAAGCAGTTATCTTAAGCATCACATTATATTGGTGAGAACACTCTTGCCACTGGTTAAGACTACTAAGTGGCAAATCTGCCATACTGGGAGCCAGTTGGATAATATTTGGCAGTCCAAATGTTGTGCATGCTTTGCATGTACCAAATAGATTTACAGGGCATTCTGTGTAAATATTTAGACAAAAATTGTTAGAGCATTTTATCTGGTAGAATGTACTTTGACTTTTAATTTCCATGTCCCAATGTTTCTGTGCATAATATCAAAGTGAACTGAATCAAACCATGACGTCACTGAGGACTTTAAAGATTATTTAAATTTCAGTGGTTACTGTCCATCTTAACTGTAGCAAAGTTCCTTTAGCAGTACATGAAAGTGAAAACTGTACTCCCCTGTTTTTCTGTCTTAATCCAGCCTTCTGAACTAGAAGGAAGTGCTGATGTGGAAAGGAGGAAACAGTTGTACCTTGGCATTAGTTGCTGAATGTTTGCAGAGTTCCATTTCCATTGCTAGGGTTGGAAAAAAAGTGCATGATTTTCATTAATTTAGCAGCATTTTCAGATTGGGCTCATGCTCATACCCATCCTCAGCCATCACCTGTGTGCCACAACCACTATTCACACATGCTGCTCCTGTACTTACACTGGAGCATCCCTTGCAGTCCTGCAGCCAGGGCAGTGTGGAAGTGGTGGCCATGGTAATTAACCAGGCTGAAAGAAATACTCCAATGGCTGCCTTTCAGCACTTGGCAAGAAAATCCTTTTTATGTTAGTTTCAAGGTCGTCAGATATCATTATAGCCAAGTATTAAAAATTTCAAAGAAAGGAGGCAGTGTGTTTGATTTATAGAATAATTATCTAGCTTTAGCTCTAACTTGGCTTTGGCAATGGTTTTGCAAGCACTCGAAAATTAAATCCATTTTTTATGGCACTACAAGGTATTATCTCACAGCAAATGATAATTAAACACCTGTGAAATCAATTAGCCTTTTAAGCAGGGGGAAAAAAAAAGTATCCCAATTATGTTTTTGCACCTCCAAACTTTTTAATTCCAGAACCAGTGCTTGCAGAGAGGGAGATGAACTGCCAGCCAGTTGCCTGTTAACCAGCATGAAGATCACCCCAAAGCATGGAGCAGCTGTAAATCCAGGAGTGAGCAGTTCATGGCCATGGCCCCTCCCAGGCAGGCTGAGCTAGCCTTTGCAGCTCAGTTTTAGGCAGCTATCTATCTGATGCACAGCTGAGCTGCCAACTTCTCTACAAAGACAGTTACTCACTTGACTTTTTTTCAAAAGCAAGTTTTACTTGACAGTTTATTTAAAAGCCAGCATCCCTTAATGGGCAGCCAAGCAATGAGATGCTCTGTGTGACCAAGTGTGTCTCTTTCTAGGCTCTCCAGCTGATAGTTCACAGCCATCTGCAGTAACATCCATCCACAGAAAACTGGGCTATTGGTTAATAGCTGAAACTGAATATACTGAAAAACTGGGAAATACTTCACCATTTAGCCTTTTGTTGTAGGTGTTTAGTATCTACCTTTGTTGTAGCGCTTAAACTATGCATAGACTTTTGGATGATGTGTTTGTGGGCTCGTAGATTCAGGGAGTGAGCCCTGGAAATAGTTGGTTAAGTGCCATAGCAGGTTTTGGCTCAGAAAACACAAAAACAGATCTAGTTCCATCTGACATCTACAACGCTGTGTGCTGATACTCCCTGCCAGAGATGAGCTTCAGCATCTTCCAAAAGGTAGGTTGTATGTGACATGTACTGCTGGCTTAAACCTGTTGTATTTGGTTTGGATTCTGCTCCTGTTATTTCCATTTGAATTTTGATAGCCATAATACACCGCTGTTTTTCAGGGAGTGCTGTGTCTCCAGTGAGGAGGAAAGCAGGATTAGTATTCCCAAAGGTTGTCTAGCTGCTGGAGTAGCCGACAGTCATCTGAGTCTTAGGTTTTCCATCTATGAACTGGGGATGGTGATGGTATCCCATATCAGTGTTCAGAGGATTAGATAAGAAAATATGTACACTGCTTGGTGATTTATATGTGAGGCATGACATGGCTAGATAAAGAAAGATAATCATTGTGTCTGGATATCTGGACATATCTGCTGGTCTAAACAGACAGCATCTTTCTAGAACTCTCTTCAGTGGTGATGATGATGTGGCTTTTGAAAAAAATAGTTTATATTGAAGTTGGTAATGAAAATGCTTCCCACTACACTTAGTATCTTAAGTGTAGTGACATGGGGAAATGCTTAAGCTATAAGAAGGAATGTGTGGCATGGCTGATTAGTCACTGCAGACCCTCTGCAGCCTGCCGGGCTCTTTGGGATAATGGTGAACCAGGAATCCCAAGCAGCCCTTTAATCCACGTGCTGATTGACAAGGTCAGCACATCAGAAAGAAGAAAAAAAAAAAAAAAAGGAGGGGAGGGGGATGGGGAAAGACAGAAGCAATGTGTTGGATCAAGAAGTTAAAATGGTAAGAGCATTTGGCTGAGGGGTGTTTCTTCTTCAAATAATTGCACACACAATGTTGCAGTGTTTACACCTGCGTGATAGATGGGGCTAAACATGTTTTCTCAGCTATGGGTGGTAGCAGGGAGGGGATATTTCAATTAAAGAGTGAATAAATTAGAATTGATTACAAATAGAGCTGTTTGTTTATGGTACCTAAAAAGGTATTACCTGTGAACCTGGTGCACTTAATCATTATGGAAGGAAGCCTGAAAGTTAATGAAACACATTGCTAATCCTTAGAAAGGAATGTGAGCTTTGGGTTAAATCTGTAGCTATTTTAGCTATAAAGCCTCAACTGTCATTCTAAAGGCATATGCTTTGTGGAATTTAACATGTTTGTATGATGCAGCTGAGGCCCAGGCGAAGTCAACCCTAAAATCAGCAGTAAAATGTTACCTCTGTGCAACTGTGCAGAATGAGGGAATACAGGAATATTAGGAATAAGCATGTGCCCCCCTCCCCAGCAGTCTTCTAACGTGAAAACCAGGAGCTTTCTGGAAATCAATATCCTCTGAGCAAAGAACTGGTCTCCTTTCAAAGCTTTCCTACAGTCAATGCTCATGAAGATAAACTGCTGGCAGCAAAAGAAGGGAAGTACCAGAAAGAGGGAGACACCGAAGCAGCAGCAGGAAGGAAGAAACGCCCGGCGGGGCTGCCTGCGTGGTGCCTTGCAGTGCTGGGGAGATGGCAGCTCCACCACCATTCAGACCATGGCTTGGTTGTGGCACACACAGTTGTCTCTCTGGTTCCTCAGCTGCAAAGTCTCCACGGCTGGGTAAAACAAGAGCATCTGGATAGGCAGGTAATGCAGAGCTGTCCCCAGGAGCTGGCAGCTCTGGGTTTGCAGAAACCACAGCAGTGCAAACTGGAAGACCGTAACAAATCTCCCTGCCATTCCCAGACGTTGCCAGTTAGTGGAAATAAGTAGTTCTGAAAACAGATATAACCCCCATTGTCAGGGGAGAAGAAAAAGAGGAGGGTCTGGAAGAACCTCTTCTAAACACTGAACTATTTTCTCTGTAACTTAAGACCCCTCCACCAGTTGTGAGCACGCTTATGATACTTCATTGCCTCCCTGAGGCCTTGTTGAGATTAGTCAGTGAAGCCAGTAGGGAAATCAAGCCTGTCCTTGATGCAATACTGGTATTTGCAATAGATATGAGATCAGTACTTAATGTACAAGTGCCCTGTTGTATCCGAGAGGGTGCTCCTGGATTTCTGCGCCAGCTCTGATTTCTCTTCTGAACAAGCAAAGGAGAAATTTCCAAGTCCAGCAAAGATTTAGCTGAGATACCTACCTTTAATCATTGAGATGATCTCACTGACTACACTGAAAACATTTCAAGTCAACGTTAAGGGAAGTGCAGAGATGCTTAGAGGTGAGATGTGTACAAATACGCCAATTGTACATAGCAATTTTCCCTCCCTGACAAAACACCTGCAAACCTCAAACCTTCTGCTGCAGGCATGGTTCCTGCAGGACTGATGGGGGAGGAGTCTGAAACTGAGGGTTGCCTTGTTACCTTCTACTCCCTGCATGGCGTGTGGGCTGGAGCTTAATTCACCAAGTGATATTTTTGTGGCCAAGGTCTCCTCTGAGTGCTGCCTGGCAGTCTGAGAAAAACATGAACTAATCTCTCTGTAAACTCAACTCTGAAGTACTGTTTGCTGCATTATTTCCTCCGCAATATGTGCTTCAAATTACAAAGCTATGCTTGCAACTTGACAGAGATGTTTACGTGTTCATGGCTGGCTGCATGTGTTGTGAAAGGCATTTCCAAATTCATACTCAAACATACTGGGCTATCTTTTGTCTTTCAGCTAAGGCAGGTGCCCCTGTTGCTTTGTGTGCTACCCATGAACTAGTAGGAGTAAAATTAGCATCTTGTGTTTAAGGATTTAAAAGTGATGCTTGATCCTGGAGTGGTCGCTGAGGGGGATTAAACTGGAAATCTGTCCCTTAGCACTGTGCTCAAAGATCGTGTCAAGTCACTGAAAAACATTTGGGTTGAAATTGTAGGGA
>NW_009952880.1:3307465-3328702 GCF_000747805.2 Chaetura pelagica | reverse complement strand
TAGGGAAATGTGTGCATGAGAAGAATCCCTGGTGCAGTTCATTTGCTGCAGCATCTCTTGATGCATCTGGCTTTGCTCTGGGTCTACTCCTGTTGTATTCGTAGGTTCTCCCAGAAGTGAGTGGAAATTTTGTGCCCATACATCAAGGTTAGGATGAGGCTCTCTGAACATATGATGTAGATAAATTGCTTGATGACCATGAACCGTGCTAGTCCAGAGCAGAGCAATAAATCACACGTTAGGCTTTAAAGCACACAAAGGGGAGCAAGGCAGGAACTGGTTTCCGGGTGGGAAATGGTCAACAAAATGATTCTTTTTCTTTTTTATTTTTAATTTGTAAATCTATCCTGATACCAGCAAATTAGATATGAAAGAAAAGGTGCCCCATGTAAGATGTTGCTGGCATATGGAGAACTCACTTGCAGGGGCCTCATTCTCTGCTTTTCTTTGTATTCTGGTTCTGCCATTGACGTTCTGTGGATATTGTTGCACTCCGAGGTATTAACAGGATTTTACATTTTTAGCTGGCTAATGATGGGGGACCTCTGACTGGCATATTCTAGCCCTACGGGGTATTCTATTTTTGATATCTATTAACATTATCTGTCATACAATATACAGTGAAAGCGATGAGCCTCAGACCTCTGGATATGTAAAAAAGGAAAGCTTAAAAATGGCAACTTTGTTATTCTTTCAGCATTCCAGTTTCCTAATATTTTCCCCTGTGTGCTGTGTCACTGCTGGCTGGTGAGCTGGGACATGGCTGCCAATCAATATCCCACACAAAGAAAAATAAATAAATTACTGCCACTCAGATGTAATATGTATATAGATATTTTAACCAATGTTGAGATACAATTTTTAAAAAATAGCACTTTGAAGTCCATTTTGTAGTTTTAATTCATGCAATGAGGGTTTTTATTTTACTCTCAGAGGAGATAATCCGTTCACAGTGACCTTTTCTTGTGCAAATTAGCTATACACGCTTGTTTAAGCAAATGGGCCTTTGCTAGATGTCTTTTCCTAAAGACAGAGTTTATAATTGAAAATTGGCTTATTCCCATCTGTAAATCCAGGCATTTTATGTATAAAACATAATCTCATATATGTATATGTATATATACACACATACAAAAAAAATTGCTCTGCTTGCAGGTTACAGTTAAATTAGACTATTAGTGTTAGAAACTTCCAGTGCCACAAACTACCATCATAATAACATTTGTCTGCAGAGTGCAGGACACTCTGGAGAACAGAGGGTGTTTAATCTGGATCCTTTTGTCTCAGACAAGGTCGGTGCCATCCACAGTTCCATGGGTTTGCCAGAAGTACAACTAGCTAATAACAAGCTGCAACCTGTTAGAATTTGATGTGTGATTTTGGTGACCGGTTTTGGGGTGATTGATGGAATAGGTGAAAAAAACCAGGAGTGTCTAAGCACTCTCTAAGTTTTAATTTGGAGGAGCAGGGGTCATTGCAGCTATATGGTTAATTGCCAAAATGTGGCAGTTTATCCTTCTCACCACACTTGACGATAACTACTACCAAGTGAGTCATCGTAACCCCCTGTCCCTTTTTTAGTGCCTGCTTGGTAAGAGAAGATTTCTTTGGCATGGTTTGAATATGTTTTTCCTTTGTACAAACCTCTTGCACAGAAATGAACACAGGTGTGGGTGACTTTGACTAAATCTGAATAGAAATCATGCTTGAAAAAGTGCTGCAAAAATGCTTTGAGTGTCGAAATATTTAATGTAAATTTGTTGTTAGAACTAGTGTGTGACTGTTTATATAGAAATGGCTGATTATTGCAAAGGCAAAATTACTTCCTTTGTTCTCAGTTGCATTACCATTCTTCCCAGCCCTCTCCCATGGTGGTTGCTCCTGAGGATGAGCAAAAAGGAGCCAGGGAGATGGCTGGCACATGTGTGCACAGAGGGAGCTAGTTAACCTGGTGATGAGCGGTTTTGGTTGGGGATGATTTTGTCCAGATGTGTCTCAACAGCTGTTTGCATTTTCACGCCCAGTTACTCTAGGACTTGCCTCTAATTGAATTTTCTCTTTTCTCCCCTGTTCTTGTTAGGTATGATTACCGTGAAATGCTGCACAATGCCACTTTCTGTCTGGTTCCCCGTGGCCGCAGGCTGGGCTCTTTCAGGTTTCTGGAAGCCTTGCAGGTAAGAGCTGCAGTTTAAGGCATTGGCTACACTGGCTGCAATTCAGCATGCAATAGCAAGGAGGTGGGAAACGTGTTTCATTTCCCTAGTGGACAGTAATCCACTTTGCAAAAGCCTCTATTCATACTTTTGGAGCAATTGACAGCTTCTTCCCAAGAGGCACTGAGCACTGAGCTCATCTGAAGGCTGAATTGCGTTGCCTCCAGAAAGAGTTTCCCCGGATGTACTGATGCTGAGAGGTTGGACCAGGTTAGAGCAGTATTTTACCAAGCTGTGAGACTTCCCGTGGGAGACACTGGCCTCTACAAGTAAGCCCCAGGGCAGTAGAAATAGCTTTTTGTTTTCATTTAACCAAAACAGATCTGCTTATGCATTGCCTGTCTTGAAATGGTGCTTGCTGAATACGCGGAAGGTGGCCTGGAGGTCGTTAAGTCCCATATGGAAATGTCCCATGAAGGTGCATATTCACTGATCTCAGGGAGCTCGCAGTGTGCCTGGGACAGCACCTGAATCCCCTTCACCTTTTAAAAACATTTTGATTAATGGTCTCCCTTTTTTGCTGTTGCCAGAGGGCAATGCATAGAGGCCTGTAGTCACTGTTGCAGGGGGCTTGGCAGCACGGTGGTAAAGCCTAACACTGACCTACTTCTGCTGCAGCGAGTGTGACTTTTTTCAGCTCAGCCCTGGGTTCCTGAATCTTTAGTCAACCATACAGAGCATCTTGGGAGATGCCACAGCACCTGTCTGGACTGGCATCTGGATTGCCATGGGGGTTGGAGTGGAGGGAAGGGGAGGCTGAGGTGCTGCTTGGTGTCAGTGAGATGGCAAATGACATCACCTTACAGAATCCTGCCTCTTGCTATCCTTTTGCCATTTGGGAAGTGTCCTAACCTTGACAATTAAGCTGTTAGTAAGTAGCACAAAATCAGTTTTTTTCATCAACCATGAAATATCCCAGAGGGTATTAAAGAGTATTGTTTACCACAGTGCAGAGCAGGATTCAGATACCTAAATGTACGTGTATAATGTCATTTTAGAAGCCCAGGGGTACTCTTCTGGCTTTCTGCTTCTTCTCCAGTAGTTCTCCAGTAGATACTGTGTCATATCTACAAGCCTTTGATGGATTTCTTGGATAACCTAGAGCATCCCAAATGCAATGGACAATTAAGTTTAAAAACGGAACCCTACACCTACTGTCACATTTGAGACCCAGGTTCTGGACAGTCAGTTACCTCTTTGCTCCCACTCAGGAGAAGATTAATTGCCTGCAAAGTGCTTTGGAGGAAGCAGTAGGACTGTCTTATTTGGGATGACAAGTCACTTTGGATCCTCCTGAAGTGCAGTGCTCAGCTCTTCTCTCATCTGGGCCACAAGTTATGCAGCTTCTGTTAGATACATCATCTCAAGAGAAGAAAGCAGGGAGCATATCTCACTATACAGAACTTGAAGGCTCCAGATCAACGATGATAAACTGCAGGCACTGAGGATTTTCCTAGCAGTCTAGCAGCAGTATTTACCACTTATGATTAATTCCCAGTTTCTGTCTGGCTCCAGGGCATGTTGAAAGACATAATCCACATTACTGGAATGTTTTAAATGTGAAAACACATTGCTATGTGTTTTCTAGTTGTTGTTTTTTTTCATGCACTAATGTAATTTCCTTGCAGAAGATCACAGTTCTTTACACATTGTAAGTACTGCTGTAATGCAGAGATTTGAACAGTCTAATATCCTGAGTGTAATAAATGTTACCGAGGAAGGTACAGCAGCCTGAAAGATCCCCATAGCCTTTGTACCATCTTTTGTCAGGTATGCACAGGTCTGAACCCTTGTCTGGACCAAATTCAGAGCACTTAAGCTTAAAGAATCATAGAATCATAGAATGGTATGAGTTGAAAGGGACCTTTAAAAGTGATCTAGTCCAACCCCCCTGTGGTGAGCAGGGACATCTTCAACTCCACCAGGTTGTTCAGAGCCCTGTCCAAACTGACCTAGTGTGTTTCCAGGGATATGGCTTCTGCCACCTCTCTGGGCAACCACTAACTAAACTAAACCAGAGCACAGGCTCAGTGCAGATCCTCTGGTAGTAAGGTCTTCTATCATATCAGAAGGTTTTTGGTTCGGGTCTTATGTTGTGATCTGGCTGACCAGAACGTAGTGGCAATTACTTGTTTATGGAAATGCTGCCCTGTTTAATGAATGTTCTCAGCTTGCAACTTTGACAACTCATAAAAAGTTAAATAATTTAGACAGATCAGACTGGTATGAAATAGATGCTGAATGTGTGCTTTTTATTTGTTTTAAGACAGAGAGCAACTCCTATTTTTGTAGACAGGTGATGACAGATGAGTTTTGTTTGTGCAGTTTCCTCTGGAGAGTTGATATTAAACAAGATAGGGAATTTCCTCCTTCTTTGTTAAAAAAAAGTGTTCTGGAATTAAATATGAT
Organism: Chaetura pelagica; assembly: GCF_000747805.2. Taxonomy (NCBI): domain Eukaryota; kingdom Metazoa; phylum Chordata; class Aves; order Apodiformes; family Apodidae; genus Chaetura; species Chaetura pelagica. The sequence goes on along the minus strand of NW_009952880.1, from coordinate 3,324,080 downwards.
CTATATTTTCTGTATGGTTGAATTGCAACATATTATAAAAATTGAGGAAGTTGGCTCCCTGCTGAGTGGTTCACAAAGCAGCGATGGAGGCCATCATTTTGTATTCAATTCCCCAGTGTGACATCTCCAGCATTTTAACAGTTCTGCTCTCGCCTGGCAGTGTAAGCACCAGATTTCAAAAGCCACTCTTTGCAAACCTTTCAGTGATTATGAATGTGGAGTCTTCTTCTATGGAGATATTAAAAACCTGGATGCAATCCTGTGCAGTCTGCTCTAGGTGAACCTGCTTTGTCAGGGGGTTGGACTAGATGATCTTCAGAGGTCCCTTCCAACCCTACTGTTCTATGATTCTACAAATAAGCACAAAATGGAAAACCACGAGCATTTGAGCTGCCCTCTTGTGGGCTCTGGCTTCTTCTGGTGTTCCTTGCTGTGTTGTCTCTCTCCTGAGCTGGTGCAGAAAGCAATGGACATGATGTGGGTGCACAGCCCAAGGGTTGCTCTCTGTGTGCATGCAGGCTGCCTGTGTCCCGGTGATGCTCAGCAATGGATGGGAGTTGCCGTTCTCGGAAGTGATTGATTGGAACCAAGCTGCCGTCATTGGCGATGAGAGATTGTTATTACAGGTAAGAGAAGGACCGTGGCCTTCAGCAGATCAGTTGATTATCGCTGCTGCTGTCTAAATGGATAGCGAAGATGAATCCAAAAGGTCAGGGCTGTAAAAGAATTTTTATCATGAAGGGATTGTCTGTGTCACAGCAGCTATGAACTCATTTAATATGACATCATTCATTTTTTGACCTGAAGGTCATTGCAGCCACAAGGCCACATTCTTAAATGCAGGAGACTCATTTTTCCTAAGACCATGAAATCTCTTCTGATGTGGAGCACCTGGCTGCCTTTCTGAGGCAGAGCTGCCCTGGACCGGGTGCTGCTGAGAGAGAAAACGCTTGAAGGCAGATTCTGCTCTTGTCCATCAGTAGTTTGTCCTTGGAGTTCCCACCAGCTCTGAGTGTCTGGCTGGCAGGTACTGAAGTGACTCATCAGGAAAGGCAGGAGTTACCACCTGACAGTTTTGTGGGAAGCAGATTCTGTCCCTTTCCTGATGTTTGGGCCATGTAGCATGCTTCCTGAAGGCAGGGTTTATTTCACTTATTGTTAATCTCCTTGAGTTCATGGAAAAAAAAAAGCATGCCAAGAAGTTAGAAATTCCCTGCTACCATCTACTTTAGTTTTAAATTCAGTAGATTTTTTTTTTTCTATTTTCCTAGTGGTTCTTATAGCCTAAATACATTCTGCAAAGTATGTAGATGTTAGTATGTAGATGTTAGGAAAAGGTCTTGAAAAATTGGTTTCCTCAAAGCAGCTTTTGATAAACCACCATGAAGCTGAGATCCACCAGATCTGGAATAGCCACTAAGTAGCAACCATGTGTTGGGTTGTTGGGTTTTTTTCTTCATGGTTGAATTTAACTCATTTCCAAAGTTATGAGCTATTGCCATCCATGGACAGAAGCCTTCAAAGATACAGGTGTCTTGGCACCCCAAAAGTGAAAATCTCATTAGATGCCTATATGCTTGTCTGAAGATGTAAATATTTGTGAAGAGCTGGCCTAGCAAGCCTTGTGAAATGCTGCCTGTTCTCTTTAATGTAATACAAGCTGAAAATATAAAAGGGCCATTTGATTTTTGCTTCTGTGGACAGCACATTTTTCTAAGCAAAATTATTTCTCTCTTTAAATAATAATAATTTGCTGGCGTTCCTGCTTTCCGGTAACATGCCATTCGTTCTCTTCACAGCTGCTTCCATATTGAACAGCTACTGCACCGTTATTAACAGTATTTTTAAAGAGCTGGCAGAGGGCCTGAATGTCTGCTCTGGGAAATGTTTTTGTTATGTTACAGTTTTTCATTTCCTGTTTGAGAGCAGCTCGGATGTTTTTATTTGCATATTCTCCCCATCATTGTGCTGGGAGAGCTTAATCCAGCCTTTCTGCATTTATTTGTGCAGGGTGGTTTTTCCCTTCCCCCTACTTATTACTAAAATGACCTTTTATTAAGACGTCATGCAGTTCTAATAATTCCAATGTAATCCCACCAGATTAGTATTAATGCATCATTTTCCCACCTGTCTTTTTGGACTTGTAGATTAATAACTAATAGGCAAGTGCAGTTAAATTGGGAGCTCTGATTTTTCTGACCAGCTGTTCCTGCATGGAGCAGGCACCAAGGCTTTTTTTAAACTTTGGCACTGTGTTTGTGGGCACTCACATGTGTGGTGTGGTCTGTAAAATCATAACTTCTTGCAGTAGTAACCTTCATAGTCAGAGCAGCCTTCCCTTCATAGTTGGGAATGAGTATTGATTTTATTTCTTGGTCATACGTGTATGCGCACACACAAGGTTGCACAAAATGCAATGAAATGCTTAAGTTTATGGAAAAAATGCCGCTGTGAAGTGACTTTGATCATGTTTTTGCTTTTGGTAATGATCCCAGATGTGATTAATACACATCCACATACAGTCAGTACAGGCAACATTCATTATACCTCTATTTATTGGAACTTACTGGAAAAGTAATGAAAAGAAAACATATTCAACCCAAAAGATGAAATTTGATGCAGGTATTTACTGCATTATGACACAAATAATTTTGCAAGGAGTATTTTACCAGAAGTCCTGTATTTTGCCTAAAGGGCCTACAGCAAAGGAACATAAAGTACCATCTTCAGTGGTGACCATTTTCTTCTCTTCTACCATGCTCTAGTGCTCACTGTCTCATAAGCTCAAATCCTGTGTTATAGTTGGCAGTGTCTCCAAGATGAATGTCCAAGAGACAAAGGTCTTAGACATCAAAGATGGTCCCATCTGACACTGCACCCTGCAAAGCCATGGTCCTGCTGGGTCCAGACCTGGATGCAAACAACACAGTGAAGAATTTACTGATTCTTGTGGAAATTTTTTACATATACATTCTTAAAATAGCTTTTTGTTTTTCCAGAAGAATGTTTCATGTGAAGTAATTTGATTCGGGAGCATGTGAAAGCAAGTAATGATCACTGCCACCTCTTCAATATTTTAGGAATATTCAAAATGTGTTTTGTTCAGGAAGGAGGGAGATGTGTTGGGATGCAGGTAAACTTCAGGATAAGCTAGGATGTACAAAAAGAAACACCCAGCCCAGGTATCAGCTTTTTCAACTAACAATGTGGTTAAAAGATTTATGAGTGACAGCCAGGTGGCCTGTTCTGGAATCACAAAAAAAGTAGGGGCAAAAGCACAACTCCTAATTCCTAAGAAAAAAATGAACACAAATCAGCAGCGTATCCTGGATGCCTTTCTTGTGGTGTGAGAAACCCTTGTAATTGAAGCAAATTGCAGTTAAATTCCCTTGATAATGTCAATTTGAATTGTCCAAGTGGTGTACTGGAGGTCTTGGTCAAGGTCCTGAGTTAAGGAATGACACCTATGTATGTTATTTCCCTCCAGTGTTGAAGAGGGACTGGGGAAGAAGAAAGATGTAGTAGAAGTGAAGCCCCCATTCCCATCCAGTGAGCACTTACATTTTTTAATGGCAAAGCATTGTGGCAGGACAATTTTGGTTTTAATTGTAAGGCAACTTATACCAGAATTAATGTGTTGTTTTAATGGAAAGGGAAAAAAAGCAGCAGTGTTTTTCCTCGTGAATAACAGGTGGTGTGGGAGATGTTATTCTTTCCACCCACAGTAATTAGTAAAATTCAATTTGATCCACAGGCTCCCAAAAAGTGGGGTCTTACCTAAAATGTTGCTATGTTTTCCTTAGGGCACTTAGTGTTGCCATGCTGTGGTAAATGCAATTCCAGATCCCTTTCATATGCTTTCAAAGTGAGGATTATTGTTGGACTCGCAAGACCCTCAGGTACTAGTTTGTTAAAATACTAGTCCCTGAAGAGCTTTGTGCATGAGGAATGTTTGAAGGAGCTCCTTACTGTGCTTACAGCACAGAGCTGGGGAGGGGAACGTTTTGCTACCATAAAAAAGCCAAGCACTAAAGAGAAAGCAGTTAAAAAAAATTAATATATGTAGTACCAAAGGTTGTGCCTCATTCATTTCTACATCAAGGCTCTAACTGTTACACAGGCTTCTCTGTTGGACAGGAGCACTGAAGCTGTGCAGCTTGCTAATAGAGAAAAGGGCTTGTAGCAGCATATTAATTTGATGAGTTTGCATTGTTTTCTGAAGCTTCTGACTGTATTATATCTTGTATTACAGATTCCTTCTACAATCAGGTCTATCCATCAGGATAAAATCCTAGCACTTAGACAGCAGACACAGTTCTTGTGGGAGGCTTATTTTTCTTCAGTTGAGAAGATTGTATTGACTACACTAGAGGTGAGTAAAAATTGTCTGGGACCTTGCCGAGCGGCGAGGTTTCTGTACCTGTCCAGCTGCATCTGTCCTCAACCAGCACTGGACCTTGCTTTTCATGACAGGCAATTGGTCACTGAGAAAAAATCTCGGCATCTTGATAAGTTTTCCCCCCCTAAGGAAATACTTTCTTCATTATCAGAATCCACATTAAAAAACTGACATGGTGAAAAATGGGAGCTACCCCAACACATGGAAAAGTTGTCATGTGTGATCTTGCCTTTGCAAGGCTTTATGGCTTATGAATCACTATCCTTGTCATTGGTAGTGAATGTGTTTCTTTAAGAAACCTTTCTGGAATTCATTTTGGAAAAAATATTACTGTAAAGTTCTTCCTTGACCATTCCTTAACATTTTGATGCCTTGTGATGAGGCTATCAGTCTTACTGAAGGAAAAGGGGGGGGGGCTTGTAAACCACTGTGTCTTACCTTCACATAGAGGATAAAGGAAAGGCCTGATGATCTTTATAAAATATTAATAAATAATCATAATTAGACTGCTGTTAAACAGGGAGACAGATGATTCAAATGTGGAGAGAATCCTTTCTGAATTCAGAGACAGGAGAGATGAAAGGCTCTTCAGAAGTAGGGCCTAGGCTACAATTTCAAAAGCAGGTTTCTCTTCTAATTGATTTGCAATTTTGCACATCAATTTTTGACACACTTTTACCACTAAAAGTGACTCACTTTGTAGGTGCAAATGTATTTGTCTCGTGCTAATGCTTCTGCAATTGCATCTGCCTTTGTGAACAGATATAAAGCTCCACATTTCCCGCTGTGCTTTCTTTCCCCTGAAAACTGCAAATGAGTGCTGCTGCCTGCAGTACAGGTTGCCCATGGTTGATCTACCTCCAGCTGCTGCAAGACAGTCCCTTAGGTTTTTCTGTGCCAGTGAAGAAAAATAGCTAGGGAACATTTTCAGAGCCGCTGGCTAAGCTATCTTTGCAATGCTGTCCTTGCCCTTGGAAGAGCATGTCTTCATCTGTGCTGCCTGTTGGGAACTGCTCTGCATCCTCAGATTCCCTGTAAGCCCTGATGAGGTAGTGATAATTATCACAGCCGACACCAGGGTTGGACTCACAAGGCTGGCAGACCATGTGCCACCTCTTGCAGTCTAATTTACCCTTACACAAGTACCCATAAGGACACTCAGAATGCCTCCTGTATCATCTACCCCTTCCCTGCACACACCCTGTTATTGCTGGGGACTGCAAAAGCAGAGGGGTGCATGACTCTCCTCGCTGTGTCTCTCCTGCCTGTGCTGGGGCTGGTCTCGAGGGCATGTAACCTGCAGCCCCCGTGACCTTGGTGACCATTTGCATCAAGCTCCAATGTTTACATATGTGTCCTTAGCACTGCCCCGGGACACGTTGGCCCATGTTGGAGCAGATGCCCAGGGGACAGCAAAACCTATAATAAAGCTGAAGCAGCTGGAGAAACAGCAAGCTGGAGTTTCCGCTTGGAGGAGAAACACTAAAGCAAAAACAAAGGTCTTCCTGGAAGGTTTGATTTAATGGAACCACGTTATGTATGACTGATGTGGAAGCTCTGTTCTGAGGTTTTTAATTTGTTTGCAAGGGTGGCTTTGGTTTGAGGGGATTTTAGTTTGTTTTTTAATTCAGGACTCTCAGAAATTTTTGAGACAGCTAAGAGGGATTCTGTTCTTATGAGCAGATATTTGTTTCACATTTCAACTTGCCTAGATAGTCCTGAGTTAACTTTCCTTGGAAAAGGAGTAAAACAGTTGAGTGATTTTTGGTGTCCAAAATCTGCAAGCAGTATATCCTCTTCTTAAAATCTGATGCCTGGAAGTAAATTCCTGACAAGATTTTTTTTTCGGTCTGATGGATGTTATCCATCTTCAGTTGTAACACTTTTGAGTCAGAGTGCTCTGATGATGCTAGGTATCAGAATAATCACCTGCCTGCTGACTGCAGTGCACCATGGTACGTATCCATGTGGGAGGATATCAGAGCAGAAGTCTTCACCAACTCAGATGTCTGCAAGGACTTCACAGCTCTCCTCTGCCCTTTATCCTGGACACCTCTGAAAACATTACATCACATTTTAAGATCCTTAATTTTCTCACAGCATTTGGTGGCTTAAACCAAGCAGCTCAAAATGAGAGATTTTAATCATTTGGCCAGCAACCCCATATTGTAGGCACAGAAGAGCTGCCTGGTGCCATGGGACATGGTGTGGGTTTCATGAGGGCCTTCCCCTGGCTGGCAAGTGTGAGCATTGGAAGCAGTGGGCTGCTGCAGACACCATCAGACACATGCTCTGGTGTATCTTCACTTTTTCAGCTTGATTCTCTCTGAAAACAAACCCAAAAAAATCCCTAAATCCTTGTGTGGTGTGCTCAGGTCTCTGCTTGGGAAGAGGAGGGGAGAGTGATAGCGCAGAGTACAGACAAGAAATGTCTGATGCTTGGCCAGGGCATGTTGAGAAGCAGCAATGATTAAGGCAATATGTGCATGTATTGAAGTGTAAGGATGAGGGAGACAAAAATATTGGACTATTAATTAATTCCAAAAAGAAAAGGGAGATCTCACCAGGGATCCTAACCCCTTCCTCCTCTGATTAAACTTCCTGTCATGCCTCATCATTGAAGAAGCTGTGTAGCTGCTGTCTGTCTCTGCAATATGTGCAGCGCTGTACACTCTGCATTTTAATTGATCGGTCCCCCATGTTATCTTTTTTTATACTTCTCTGTTCTCTTCCTGCCAAGTTGTCTTTCCTCCTCTCCATCATGACAGACAGCTAGGTTTTTTATGTAGTCCAAGAAAGTGATACATTAATCTCCTGTTTGTTAACTGTGATAAATCACAGGGCCAGGTCCCTGTCCTGGCGCTGGTGAGGTCAGTGTGCCTGGGGTGCAGTGAGGGCTCCTGCGGGAGCAGCGCTGGCTTGGGTGGGAGCAAACCCGGGTACCTGCCCCCTGTGTCCTCTGCAGCCTGCTTGGTGACCAGCACGATGGAAAACTCCACCCTCTGTGAAAACCTCCTGAGCATGTAAATTTGCAGACTTCTTATCTGATTATGTCCCAGTTCTGAGAAAGCAGGAGGAAGGAGCTGTAATATTTAGGCTTTGTGGTAAACACTTAAAAAGAGGTATTTTCTAGGGTCTGCCTTTGTTTAGTGGCATAACTTGCAGATGGAGAAACAGGCATCATAATCTTTTTTTTTTTCCTCTCCCCACTGCCATGCAGATCTGACAACTGATACACCTACCTTTCTAAAAAGAAATATTCAGATGCACTCTTTGTCAGTGGTGGAAATACAGTACTAAGTCTGTTATTCCAAGACCAAAAAAAGGCATGAGAGTGAATTATTGCATATTAGTTATGGTAATTGACTGTAGGCAAAAGACAAGCATGGGAACAGCTAACAATTGCCTCAGTTGAGCAGTACATGTATCACCACCAGCAGAGGATTGTCTAGCACAACATAACTGGTGTTTTAATATTTTCTTTGTCAAGGGAATCAAAAATTCCAGGAAAACCACTGCTTGTGGTAACACTTACTCATGTTCTGTATTGACCATATGTCCAAGAACTCGGCTGCTCGACTTGTTTAGATTCCAGCAGCTGCTTTTGTTCCTCTTGTGTTTGGTCTCCTTACTTGGTTTTCCTAGGCTGTGGGTGTGTACCTTCTTCAGTTCCATAAATTTTAGGGTGGGAATGACTGACAAGGGATCAGATTTAGTCCAACTTCAGAGCCTTAGAATTTGACCCAGATATACATATGTTAAGGCCAGATACATTAGGTTAGGAGAACCAACATGTTTTGACACTTGAGCTCTGTGCCATGCATAAACTGCCAATTATGTGAAATCTCCTTAAGTTTGGCAGGGCAACCCTGCTTAGCCAACTTAGGAAAAGTTTTTTTTCTTCCCCATCCCCCAGCCCTTGGCAGTGTCCCACCACCAGACCTGCCAACCTCTAATGCAAATCTATAAGAACCTGTGGCCCAACAGCAGATTGCACTTGGAAAGTTGCATCTTATTTGGAGGCTGAATTTGTCCAGTTATAGCTTATCAGTGTAGGAGCCACCATTGTTCTTGCCAATATGGTGGTTAGTCTGAAACAACTGTTAGTTGTATAAATACACAGTAATTGTACAGCTCTGTTTTGTTGGGGTTTTTTTTGTTTCTGTTTGGTTTTTGGTTTTGTGTTTGGTTGGTTGGTTTGGTTTGGGTTTTTTGTGGCTTGTTGTGTTCCAGATGATAAAGTAGATGACCTAGCAGTCTGTTCTAACCTTAAAAATCTAGGTGTCCATGTTTGTGGCTCTGTACAGAGACATACAGTAGTTGCCAAAAGATCTTTTCCTGTTTTGTCAAACAAGAAACTGTTACAGAACTGAGATGTGGAATCAGTGATGTATCCAAATGTTAATATGCCTTTATAATTAAGCAAAAATGAATAATTAGTGCAGCCTGATTTGCTGAAAGTCTGTGTGGTTTTGAATGCTCTCATTATCTCAAAATAATACCTAGCTTTGTAATGCCATCCTCAAATAATTATCTTCTGTGAGTTCTGGATAGTAGCACTGACAATGAACTAATCAGGCTTACAACTGCTGAGATACTCTAATAGACAAAATATATGACTTGCAATACAAAACACAGTGAGTTGCAAGTTCCCCATGTCCAGAGATACTAATGAGATGCTCAGAAACCTGTTGCACCAAGCCTGAACTGCTGAAGTGGTGTCAAAGTATGGAGGTTCTGTGTCACTGTAAGAGAGATTAAGCAGGAATGTCTAGTAATTTGTTTGCCTCATGGGAGATGATTCCAATCAGCTGGAGTTTCTGAAACTTCTACCAGTGGCTGTTACAGTCTATTTAAAAATCATCACCTCTCTTGTTTTTCAGATTATTCAGGACAGAATATTTAAGCACATATCACGCAACAGCTTAATATGGAACAAACATCCTGGAGGGTTATTTGTACTGCCACAGTATTCCTCATATCTGGGAGATTTTCCTTACTACTATGCTAATCTTGGTGAGTGAATCCATGCTGTAATCTAGTGGCGTTTGGAATTTCTAGTGGAAATCTGGAATTTCGTCCTTGAGTAGTTTCTGCTACCTGGCTTATCATTAATTTATAGTTAATGATGCTTTTAATTCACCCTGGCTCAATTTTCCCTGCTCACTGCATCATGTACCTCTCGCTTGCAAAGATTGTTTTAAAAAAAATCTATTTCACTTCATACTTTTCAGTTGTCAGTAACTAACGCCTGAGTTTCTGGCCCATTTGTGGCCTGAGGGAGCATGAGAGGAATAGCCTTCTCCTTTCTTTGTTTATTTGTGCCTGGCAAATTGGAAAAGTGGTAATTTACCCATGACACTTGTTATTGAAGTGCATGATTGGTATAGATTTATTTTCTATACTATGTGTCTTTGTATGGATCCCACTAGAAGGAACGAACAAGTCTTGGGATTGTGGGTTTCTCCTGAGGGGGAGCTTAAACTATGAGTTCTGCAGGGAAATGTGCCTGGAAGCTGAAGTGATCCTGCCTACCAGACTTCTGCTACTTTTGGCTCAGCCTGTGCCATCCCACTTGTGTGGATCTGTACTGCTCACCTGCTAAAAATTCACAGTTACCATGTTAAAAAGGGTGAAGGTTTCTGTGGGAATTTTGATGAAAAATGACAATGACCCCACACAGATGAATTTAGATGAGACTGAGAGCAGTAATGAAGGGTAGATGCCAGTAGGATCTGTTATTTTAGGCAGAAAAGGATATCATGGCAAGACAAAAATACCCGAATGGAGGGCAAGGATGCAAGCAGAATTATCATCTCAGGAGGTAATTGGAGATGCATGTGGATGGGGATCAACCCAGAAAGAGCAAAAATCTGACAGAGGCTTTAATGGAACCGAGGAAACTGAAAAAGCTTCTGGAAATTTTGCAGATAATCTGTAGAAAATATGAAGCATTCAGTGTCAGGCAGCAGAACAGAACCCATGTCAAGAAAGACGTTTTGTTGAACAAACTATATGTCAATATTATCTGTGGGACAAACTGCGTGAAAGAAAGGGATTGCAGGACATCTGTGGAAATAGTGAGTAAGAAAAGGCAGTAATTGTGTTGGAGTCAGGGATTTCAGAGGGTGTGGGAGTTAAGGGGAAGTGTGATCTCTGAAGCATCTGGTATCCTAGTATTGGATAACAGAAGTGGCCTAAAAAAACATGGCAAGGTTTGCATTAAGTGCAGATTATTTTTCCGTCTCCAGAGTCCTTTAATCTGTACTAACCAGAGCAATTTTGTCTTTACTTAACACATATCTCTTCACTTCAGGTCTGAAGCCTCTTCCCACATTCACTGCCGTTATCCACGCAGTAACTCCCCTGGTTTCCCAATCTCAGCCTGTGCTGAAACTCCTGGTTGCTGTAGCCAAGTCCCAGTACTGTGCACAGGTAAGCAGTGCATCAATTTGGAGACAAAAACTATTATCCTAGGAGTGAAGAGCCTACTGACTTGGTCTTCTCAATCTTGTTTCAAACCCCTGTTTCAATTCTGACATTTCTTTTCTCTGAGATTTCTACTATCTGTGACCTGCATGTATGGGAAACAAAAATTCTGAGTATAGTGTGAATGGAATAAAGACAGTCATTTGTTTCATGAGGCAGATCAAATAATGACTACACTTTAAAGATCAGGAGTGTGCGTGTTGCAACCTGCAAAAGGATGTCTGTGCCTCAAGAGCCCCTATGTGATCTTCCTTCCTCCTGCTGGGGCTCTTAGTTTCAGCAACAACAGGATTTGGGCTTCTCTAAAAGAAACCCTGAGGAGTTCAGTAGGAGCACCCTCTTGCAGTGGAGTGTCACAAGTGGTTTAGCCTTTTGTGAGAGCCAAAGTAAATCAATTACGTCCGTGTGACCTGGCCTAGATACAGACTTCCTGAGTTGCTGTCCAGCCTATATTTGCCTGAGAGGATGTATATTGTAAATAACCAGGATGGGCGAAATTACTGTAGGAAGCATTATTTTTATACAGATTCATATCAGTGTTGTTGGTTTTGAAATTCCTAACTTGAATTTAATATTTCTGTCTGGAGAACTGAGTCTAGGTTTTGGACTGCATCGCCACAAAGGTCTCTGATCATGGTCCAACACTCTCTTTCAGATTATTGTTTTATGGAATTGTGATAAACCTCTCCCAGCCAAACACCGCTGGCCTGCCACTTCTGTGCCTGTCATAGTCATTGAAGGAGAGAGCAAGGTAGGTGGAGAGAAACATTGTAAAAGATTGGGTATATTCTCCAGTGGGACCAGAATTTATTTTTCCAGCTACTTTGGTGAAAGCTTTGTAGTTCCCAACAGTGTTACAGCTCCTTTCTATTCCTTGGCCCTTTGTACCAGCTTGGTCACAGATTCTTGTTTCATGCACGAGACCTTGTGCTCTCAGAAATCATCAGCATGGCAATTAGTGCCATGAATCTGAGATTTACAGGTGAGCCCCAGCTTTGAAATGTGGCCCCAAGAATAGGTAGTGCTGACCCCATCTTTGAAGATTTCTGTTGCTTGGCACATCCATGACAGCAGTGATACAGCTGGATTCATTGATTTTGAGCAGTCAGGTGCAAGACTTGGCAGTCAGCTGTGTACTCAAAAGCAGAGGAAGAGATAAGAATGAATGGTGTTAACCCACTATTGGACAGTACCCTCCTCATGGCCATGCAGGGTTCTGCTGCTGGTGATGGGATCCCACCACCAAAATATGGAAGGGGCAAGGAACACTTGCATGTCATCTCTTGCTGTGCCACACACTTGTTTGCTTCCACTTCTACAGAGGTGAAACAGACACCACCCAGATGAGAAAAGAGGCCTTTTTTAAACTCCATACTCAAGTGGATGATTCCTTCCCAAAGGCAGGCCTGAGAGAAGCAAGACTTCTTGCTTCTAAACTCTGACTGAGCAGATCTGGGCTGGTCCCTTCTGCAGTATCTGTCAGCTGGCTCTTGAGCTCTGCATTTGCAAAGGGAACTTTTAGTTGCTTCGGCTGTACAATCCTGTTTCAGATTTATAGTCCTGTCTGTGCTCTTTTCCCCCAGTCACCTTAATAAGGGGAAAGCAAGAACCATGCCAAGTTGGCAGCTATTGGCTCTTGCCTGAGTTAGCCTGTAAACAGTATCAGAAGAGTTGCTGCACGCCAAGAAAGGCTGTAGTGATCTCTGAGTCTTTTGAACATTGTGAGGGTTTTTTTCTTTCTTTCTGGAAAACTTGCAGAGGTGAGGTCGAGGAGAAAATCTCTGACCAGCTCTCCAGTGTTTGTAGAAATTTGCCCTAGGTGCTGTTTAGATTACAAATGAATCTTCTGAGTACACAAAGGTGTGTTTATAGTGGACAGTCTCTTCCCTTTAATATTCCATCATATTCCAAGTGACTTCTTGCACGGAAAAGCTGTTTGTTTGGACAAAGCTTGCAGAGCCAGAGCAGTGTAATTCAAAGGTTGCACAAAGGAACTGCTTTTCATCTTCAGACTTAACTGAAGTGTATTGGCAGGCACAGTTACTCAGTACAAGTGAGCACAGAGGTCTGCCTCTACCTGACCTTCATTCTTCCCCATGAAATCAAGACATATTATCACACACATTTTACAGAAGGGAGCTTTAACTTAAAAAAACCCCAAACAACAAAAAACAAAACAAAACCAAAAAACAACAACAAAAACAACAAAAAACCCCCACAAAAAATAATTCATCAAAACAACAACAACAAAAAAACCACAAAAACCTTTGTAGTCCCAACTGTTTTACTATTTGACAATTTTATATAGTCTGTAAAAGAGCTGGGGTGAGAATGCCAGTTTTCTGCTGTCTGCTTGCTCTGCTTTCCTTGTGTAAGCAAAGCAAAACTATCAACCTCTGCTAGACCTCACAGCCACCACCTCCCCAGACCAAGGCTGTCACAGCAATGTAGGGACACTGCAGACAGACACCATGAACCTCCTGATTCTAAAGACCAAGCTTTCTCTGAATCAAGGCCTAGATTTAGGGATGTGCTCCCACACAGGTTGCAGGGGCTGCAGAACCAATCATGTCCATTATGAGGGATGTGTAAAACTTCTCCATGTTCCTGTTTCCATGCAGTGATTTCTTCTTACTGGGCCTGATTTTTGTAGTGTTTTCTTGGCATAATAAATTGGAGAAGAAGTATATTGGCGAGCCAGGATAATTTTCCTAACAAATAAGGGAAACAAATAGTGTTGTGTACTTGTTGCTATTCATCAGTTCTTAAAAGATGCAAACTTGTCTGCTAAAGAAACGATATGAATTCTTATTTCTTGCTGTTGTCTTTTTGATCCCACTTTCCCATCTATTTCTCATTGCTTTGGGAAGTGCCCTGCCATAGTTTTAAAAAGCTGATTCTGCATATAGATTATATATGTATATAGTTACATCACTTAAGAATGTGACTCTTTAAAATGCTGCAATAGCAATTTAATTCTTAATGCAGGTGAAACTCAGCTGATATGCATGTTCTTTAGCATGTTCTCCTTTTCTGATGGAGAATGTTGTGCCATTTGGCAGCAACCACCTGTGGATACACTGTTGCACAGAGATGGAGCTGTACCACTTTACAGGGAAACCATGGTGGTAGCATGGCATCCTTCACACACAGCCTGGACTCCTTGGCTTCTCAGCTGCATAACCTTATGAATGCTGCAAAGTCCTTCTCAGCTTTCATCATCTTTGATCCTCACACCCTGCAGGAGGGCAGAGGGACAGTCCCAGGTACCAGGAAATATGTACTTCCTAAAGAAGCTGTAGGTACATCTAGTTCTCAATATGGACCATTGCAGCTTGTCACAAAAGTGAGCAGCCTGCTCCAAAGGAGATCTGCTCAGAAATTTCTTCTCAGGTAGAAGGTGTAGGCTGACTGCTAGGGTGACAAACATGACAATCTTTCACTCAAGTTGAAGGGTCCTTTCCATCAGTGATGTGTAATGTTCCTCAGACAAGAGGAAATAAGAGTGAGAAATAAAATGGAGCGTTTCTGCTGGAAATCAGTCCTTGAAGTGATTTTTTTAATCTCCTCTTCCTGCCTTGGATACCCACAGGTTATGAGCAGTCGCTTCCTACCCTACGACAACATAGTGACAGATGCAGTGCTAAGCCTGGATGAGGACACTGTGCTTTCAACCACCGAGGTAAGGGTCTCTGTCATCTTGGGAGTCTGCTTGACTCTGCTTCATCCTGAGCACAGCAGATAGTCTCCTCACTTGGATTTGCCAGTGAGCAAATATTATAAGATTTCCTGCTGCACTCCTCAGATTTCATACATGGCACTTGTTTCAGCAACCCTTCCTTTCAGCCTGCCATCAGAGGAGCTTCTCGCCCTGGTTAATTGGCTCATCATTAGCATATGATCCTTCCGTTCTTTATTATTTTAGTAACAGAGCTGCAGGCGGGTGTAGGCAGCCAAAAGCAGTCACTTTCAATGCTCTGTTCTCACTTCCCTGATTGAGGTAGCTTTTTTCCCCCCACATTATCAGTAGGTGGGGAAGGAAGGGGTGTCAGCAGCAGGGCACGGCTGTCTCTCCAAAAGACAATGTTGCCACCCTAATGCAGGGTTTCACTGAGGAATGCTCTCACCCTTGTTTCGCCCCATAAATTCGGAGATCTTTGCTGCTTTAAGTGCTGGAGTGTTTGTGCCAAGAGCAAGATAGCGCTAAGAAAAGAAAAATACTGTAGAAAACCAATTTTTACAACTGGGATGAGAATTGATTTCTGTAACCTCTTCCTGGGAACCACAGGGGAAACTGATGACAGTTTATATAGAGTGCAATATTTGGGAAATACATTATTAATGATGGCCATGGAACAGCTTGAAAAACTCGATTTTCTTCTGTTTTCCCTGTTTTTTTATCCCATATTCCTGGCCATTCCCTTCTCCTCTTTCCCCTTTAATGCTTTTTATCAGTGATGGGGATCTCTCACTGGTGCCACTGCTGCTTATGTGTCAGTGAAGCAATGCCCAACATTAGTCACTAGTCACTGCTATATATCCTAAGATGTCACTGAGTTTATTCAAATGGATGAGATTGCAACCGCTTTTCTCCCCAGCATGGATTTGTTGTGCTCTGCTTAGACTGCTCCATAAGGAGGCACGCTAGCCCTCTTCTGCTGCACAGATGGAAGAAGTAGTTGACATTGAACCTATTTGATACCAAGGTTACACCTTGGTAGTTTCTTCCACATGAGAAAGAGTATGGCAGCTGCCAAAGCACTTGTGTGCAAAGCCTTGCACAGACAAAAAAAAAACAAAACAAAAAACAATAAAAGGCATTTATCCTAGGGCTGGAGTTCCTAAGTAGGTTGCTGCTCAGGATGTAGGGTCCTGTCTCAGCTGTCCTTGGGGCCATGAGAAGACCTTTCAGGGACTTAATTGCACTAGGATGATATTTGCAGCAATCCATGAGGATCTGTGACTTTGGTTTGTTTTGCCTGGTATTTAGCCATCATTCAAAGTTTGGAGTCGTTCAGGCTTCTGAAACTCATATGAAATAAATAATGTTTCTCCTTCGACTTGGCATATTTCACCTCAGACATTCTGAAATGCAAATATTTGTTGTTGTGTGACGCAACATACACATTTCTTGCTGGCTTCTTCCCTCCTGTGAGCAGCTTGCAACTGATTGTGCATGTCTGCACAGTGTGGGTGTTGGCTCTACAAGCCCCATGGCCCCTGTGCTGCAGAGAGAACCAGCTGGCCAGCTGTTGCCTTGCAGCTTTGGCATGGCCCTGCCAGGGGCAGTGGCTCTCTTTGGTGGCTCTCTGTGAAAAACTGGGGCCTTTCTGTTGCTTCACTTCCCTCGTCATATGACTTACACAAAGAAACAGCAGATTGAAACACTGACATGGAACACAGGGTGTGAACTTCCCCTGAAACTGGCTGCTCCTGGGTGATTGTTGTGGCACAGTTTCATGGCCCAGAGAAGGCAATTTTGAAACATGGTCAAACATGATCACATTCCTACTGGGAGGAGCAGCCACCGGGCGTATCCTGCGTTCTGTCCAGCTCTAGCACACTAAAGGTTTTCTGTTCACAACAGAATGGTGCATAATTGCTCTGGTGAGGGGAGCAGCGTCACGTGCACAGAGGAATGTTTGTGTGGGAAGCAATTAGAAACCAGCACAGGTCAGAAGTGGTACAGGAGCTTAAGAGTCTTGCAGCCTTGTTAGTGTTTCCTGC
>NW_009952880.1:3296235-3307264 GCF_000747805.2 Chaetura pelagica | reverse complement strand
CCTGCTGATCATCAATAAAATGCTGATCAATTAAATAGGATGAAGACGGGTTTTTTTTAATAAAAGGAGTTTTCTCTTATGATGGTTGCCTTAGTGCATCTCCGTGGTAAAAGGACAGATACTTGAAAGCACAAGTGAGGACACAAAGTGCATCTGTTTTGTTATTTAAGTTTGAGATTCTCAGACTTCTCGAAAGAAAACAGATGTCACATTTTATGGGAAAGGCCTTTACAGGGAAAAAAAAACTTTCAGTTCTTTCATGTGGTATTGATTTGGATGAGATCGGAACTATCACAATGGCAGCTTGTTGGTGCACACTGTCTTTCTAGTTGGGCTCAGATTCCTTGAAACAACTTGAAAGAAAATAACCAGTTCCTAACTGTGTTCCAGTACATGTGTGACTCTTCTGTTTCATAAAAAAACTTGTAATGAGAGAAATCTGACAGTAATCACACAAAATGTGACTGTTCTTTGAGCTTTTCTTTATCTAACCTCTACACCCTTGGCTTTGTATGGGTTCTTGAAGGGTTTTTTTTGCAGTTTTGAGTAAAGTTTTAGGTCCCTCTGGTACTGGAGGGAACTTGGAGTGCAGTGCAGAAATACAACCCTTTTTTTCTTAGGTTTGACTGGGACAATTAGAATTTACTCTGACTCTAAAAGTTTGGTCTAGCAAGTATCAGGCATTTTTCTTAAACCTAAAGCCATTTAACTACATGGGAATCTTACCTTCCTTTTCATTAAGCTATACATTTAACCCTCATGGTCATGTAGACAGTCATAGAAGTATGACCTGCATGTACCTCAAAGGCTCAAAATGGGTGGAAAATATAAAATGACTCACATCGATTACCTGTTTCAATCTTACTGAGCCACCCTTATCATTTGAGGGGTGTTTCACTCCTGATTTTCCAAGCTTTGTGTTGACAGTAGTGAAAAGGTAAGTGAGGTGCACAAAATGTTCAGCTTACCACAAAGCTATTACCAGTCTATATTGAATCTAAGTATAAATACATGCATCTACACTCATTCTTTCTGTAACTTGAAAAGGTTTGATATGTAAAGGGCAAACTTGAAAATGTTAATGTAATGCTGTGATGCTCCAGACTCCCTTTAACAGGAACCATTAAAATGTGCATAATTATAGGGCAAAATGTCAAGCAGTCAGCTTAATTTACTGATGAATACATAGAATTAATGTTTTGCAACAGTTCCAAGATTTTGAATTATGAATTAGTGGCAAGGTAATATTTTGTTTTGTTGACATTTGTTGAAACAGTTTGGGTATTCATTTGGCCTGTACCTTTGTCCACAGGTGGATTTTGCTTTTACAGTTTGGCAGAGTTTTCCGGAGAGGATTGTAGGGTACCCTGCTCGCAGTCACTTCTGGGACAACACTAAGGAGAGGTGGGGGTATACCTCCAAATGGACTAATGACTATTCCATGGTATTGACAGGAGCTGCTATTTACCACAAGTAAGAACCTAAAGCACCTGCTGTCCTCCTTCTGTATGAAACAAAATTGTAAGAGGGGTGGGGGGATTGAAGAACATTCTTCCTGCGAGGGAATCACAGAATCATAGAATAGTTAAGGTTGGAAGGGACTTTAAAGATCACCAGGTTCCAACCTCCCTGCTATGAGCAGGGACACCTCACAGTAGACCAGACTGTACAAAAACAAAAAACTGGAAAGATAATAAATGAGTCTGCTTTTGCTGGGGTAATAATTTAAGTTCTTGGTTTAGCTCTGGGGATCTGGTAATCATTATTGCACTGGTTGGGTCTCTTTGAAGTCACTTGTATTTTGAGGCAGTCGGGCTTCTCTTTTTAACATCAGGAATTACACACTTCAAAGAGTTCCCAAATTCATTAAGCTGCTCAGCTGAATGGCCTGTAGCACAGCAGAAAGGAGGTTACTTTCAGACCAACCCTGGGTATGTGTTGGCTGGCAGCTACAAAGTCTTCTGGCTACTCTAGAACTGTAGTGCAGCAGGCACGTCACAGATGAGCATATTACAGCACATTGGAGAAAAGTCCCCTCGTTAGAACTTCAGCAGACCAAAGAGCTCTCTAGATTTTAGGAGAAAGTTGCTAAATTCTGGATATCTAAACCACATCCCCACAAAGGAGGAAAGAGGCCGTAGGGGATGATATAGGCCCAAAGGAGAAGAATTTCAGCAATAAGGACAGTTAGTAGCCAGTTTAATAGAGTACTCTCCAACTGAAGGGTTTTGAAAGAGGTGAAGGATGAATTTGTCGGTGTTGTCTATCACATTATAGCAATGGGGTGGTCTCTTTCCTGCTCCTCTATTGTCTTGATACTGAGGTCTGCATTATTTATTTCAACCCAGATACAAAAAAGACATGTTTTCTTTCTCTATTAGCACTATTTACTGTTCTGATGAGATACCGGTGTGTTCTCCCTTCTTGTTGGAAGATGAAACCAAAGAAAGGAAATAGTATATCCAGAGTTGAGTACCAAACTTGTGCCTCAACTGAGATAGAAATTGCCTTGAGTTTGTAGTCCCTGAAATTCCAGTGACTTGTATTAATAATGCTGCTGTTGGTTTCCAGATATTATCACTACCTGTACACTCATTACCTGCCTGCCAGCCTAAAGAATATGGTGGACCAACTGGCCAATTGTGAGGACATTCTAATGAATTTTTTGGTGTCAGCTGTGACAAAATTGCCTCCAATCAAAGTAACACAGAAAAAACAGTATAAGGAGACCATGATGGGACAGGTGTGTATCCACAGCGTGTTGTAGCAGTTGGGATGTATTGATAGTATAATGGTTTGACTTCAGCATTAGGCTTACAGAGTGATATAATTCTGTTTTTTTGCAGTTTTTAGTTTAGCAGAACTGTATGTAAATAGACTTTAGATACACTTCTTATACTGAAAAAAAAGCCCAAAGGAGAAATGGCAAACATCTACTGTAGATGTCAGCATCTCTTCATAGTTTCCTCACGTAGTCTTATTCATGGTGATCCCAAATTCATGGAAATGCAGCTTGTGGTGACTGAATTTCAATTAAACTACAGTTTTCTAATAAAATATTCTAGACCTAAGATCAAGTCATGGAATGCTAGAAGCAGAAGTAAACTCTAGAAAGGCTTTCTGTTTTTAATTATTAATTAATAGAATGTACCAGGCCATCCCTGTGCCATTTAAAGTATATAGTGTTATTCAAGCATGGACATCAGACTGTCACAACAGAGGTAATTTGTGATACTCAATAATTTTTTCCTAAGAAGAACAGTTGGTCCCACAGTGACACCATCACTCACTAGTAGCCATGAAATATTTGCTTTAGAGCCTCTTCCAGCAACTGGATACGCACTCTGTCATTGCAGAGGTGGATATACCTCCTAGTAACAGGGGAATGTGGTAACCTGGGGGCACTTTTTCTCTTGCCCTGTGTGAAGGAGCAATGTGAATAGCAAGCCCTGCAAGCCCTGCAGGTCCTAAACAACCTCCCATCAGTTCTGCCATCATGTCTGTGATCTGCACTACAAACAGTGCCATGATTTCTAGGGGCCCGCATATATTCTGCTATTAGCATTATTTGGCTCTTTGAGGAGTTGCCATGCCAGTTTTTGGACTGCCTTATCTGCCTGCCACTGCACTTTCATCTGAGATATAGGTAGCATTCAGCAATTCTGACTGTTCTGGGTACCCAGACGACTTTCTGTGAACAAGAAGGTGCCATCCAGAAGATATCTATTACTTCTAGTTTGAGCTTCACCTCTCCACAGGGCCATGCTTTGGCTGTTTCTCAAAGTCTGAACATTCATTTTTCTTTTTATAGTGCAAGTGACTTGAGTCAGCCATGAACTATAACTCTCCCCTAAAGACAAGTTGTTCCTGCAGCTTTGGAAAATGTAATGGGCCACGTTCATAATTCCTTGAAAGACAAATAAAAAATTTACATAACCTCCTTGTTGTGACAGAGATTAACAGTTGTATGGAAATTCACAGTTAATGGCCAGAATTACTGCAATCATCCTCTAGCAACAAGCTTTTTCTTGCTCTTTAGTAGCTTGGTACAATCAAGAGTCTGTAATCAATGCACATTATAACCTACCACTTGAGCTAAACTGGACAGGCTGTGGAAAAAGATCAAGTCTGATATCCCATTCACTTGGAGAGTCCCTGACTTTATCAGTTTCTTCGCATTTTAATTAACACACTTTGAGTTTATGAATTGGTATTTGTTTTGAAGTATAGTGGAAGCATAAGTACTATACAGAGATGCATGAGAAGTGGCCCAAAACAAAACTTAGGTTATTTGCATTCATACTTCATCTGAAATAATAGTTTTATTATGTTTACACATGTAGTTTAGGTACAGATAGAAAATATCAACTGCTTCAGAGCTGTTAAGGCTTTTTTTTTCCAGAGGTGCTGGGTTTCTGGGACTTCCATAGGAATTACAGCAGCTCTGAACTTTGGAAGATCAGGCCACAGTATTTTGCATGTATGCATGCAAAGTCTTTTCCTCAGGTCAGAGTTTAACATGATGTAATGTGGAATTTCAGTTCATTTTCTCTGACCATAAGACAGTACTGTCTTTTGCACTGGCCTCTGCCAGGGGGATTCCTGGAAGCATCCTGTTTTTCTCTGCAAGACATCTACCTACATGAGTAATGCCAAGCACGTAAAGACTTCTGCTGAGTCAGTTACAAGCTGGTTGAAATTACTCATGTATACATTTCTGCAGATCTGAACTGCAGGAGTGTGTTTTTGACCTGGGAAACCCTCATACCTGTGGTGTGTTTTCCTCTGATGTCTGAAGGCCATGAGCAGCAGCTTGGCACAGATGTGCACCTCCAGTGTGAAGCGGTGGCCTTCTTGTCTTCCCTGGTGGTTTTTAAAGGCTTTTTTAACCTCTGAAATAGATTGAGGGTTTAAAAAAACGAGATGGTGAGGGATCAGAGTCTGGGAGGCTTTCTCATGCATGTCGTGCTCTGGTCAGGCTGGCTCAAGGTCAAAGCCAGGCAGTTGGAAAGCCAGGAATGGCCGGCTCGCCCTGGGTGGTTGCGCTGCGGGCAGGGTGTCCTTCCCCTGGTGTGACCCCTCACCGCTCAGCCGCACGGCGTCAGCCTGGCCATGGCGCCCTCCCTTCCCCACCACTTTCTTGTGTCACGGCTGGTGTCTGATCTCTGCTCTCCTCTCCCCGCAGACGTCCCGGGCCTCGCGCTGGGCCGATCCCGACCACTTCGCCCAGCGGCAGAGCTGCATGAACACTTTCGCCAGCTGGTTTGGCTATATGCCGCTGATCCACTCTCAGATGAGGCTCGACCCTGTCCTCTTTAAAGACCAGGTCTCCATCCTGAGGAAGAAGTACCGAGACATTGAACGGCTCTGAGGAGCGCTGCTGAGGGGACCGAGCCGCCCCAGCCCCGCGTGGAGCCAGACTGTGCTGCCACAGCCAGGGCCCTGCTCCAGACTAGGTTGTGTACAGTTTCATTATGGAACATTAAATAATTATTTTTGAAATGATTGCTATGCAGGTTTAAACTTTTTTAATGATCAAAACAAAAACAAAAAAAAACCCTATTAAAACCAGAGTTCTTTCTTTAATCAAAATTGTGTTGGTTGTGAATATTTCAAAGCTGCCGTTTCTTTCTTTCATGCATTTGATTGTCATTGCAATTTTCATTCATTTTCCCCTGCGAAGTTAAATGGTTGAATTGCATGGAGAGAAAATGCAGCAGGTTCAGGAACAAAGTGAGCACAAGCAGGAAAGAACCGAAGTATTCATGTTTCCCACTTACTGCTGACTTTTCAATTATTTTTTTGCTCAGTTTTCCCCAAGCCAGTAGCAGCCACTATGGCAAAACACCTTTGGGTGGATGGAAAACTGGAGATGCCCAAAAAAGCCAGATGAAAGTATAGATCCTCCTTCTTGGGGACCCCATTTTTAAATGCAATCAGCCTTAGCCTTGAAGGGGGTAAGGAACACTGCTGCCAAGGAGCAAACCAATGATGAGGAGCACAGAGAGGGCTTCATGCACAGCAGGGCTGTGATGCCAGTTGTGTATTTGGGTAGGAGAGGGGCATCCAGAACTACCCTGCCATGGGTGAGCACCACAGGGGTGGTCAGCATGAGACACAGCCTGCCTGAGTCCCTGCTGCCCAGGGACACTGGTTCCACTTGGCCACAGCAGCTATATTTCTAGAAATAGCTTTGTTCTGAGGGCAAAAGAGTTGTTGGGAAAAGAAAGCACATTAGTGCTCATGATGCAGGAATTTGGCTGTAAAAAAAATTGGTTCATAAGAAATCAAAGCACGGGCTTTTCTTATTTTTTTTTAAAGTGCATATAGGTGGAGAAATTTCCTCTTGGAGGTCTGACACCTGAAGTAAAATGCATGTTCAGACACCGGGTACTGGTGGCAGCAGGTGCTCCGAGGTGTACTTGGGGCAGGGGGATAACTCAGACAAAAACCTGCCCCTGAAATAGCAGCATTGCTCACACTCAAAAATGTTTTTTTTTTAATTTCAAATGGGTGTGTTTTCATTTCTCTGTAGTAGTTTGCTTATTTATGTGTACCTTTCAATTGAAGAATGAAAACAAAAGCAGTGATTTGGATCAGGAAGATGCCATTCCAGTTCGCTAAGAAAATAAGCACTTTAAAAATGTTTTGAACTCTCGCATTTTGATTAGGTGAGTTTAGGGTGCTCTGTAACAATCACCACCCCTGAGAGCTCTGTGAAAGTCACAGTGGGAGGGCTTAGTTCCCATACCCAAAAGACCAGCAAGCCGTTCTGTACCTGGTTCCTGCATAAACAGATGGTCCATTAGCAGGCATGAAGACTCGCTGGAGTGAGAGGAAGAGTGGACTGGGATTATCATCAGTTTCATTCAAGCTCAGGCACTGCTTTATTGTGCAGCTTTAAGCAACTCCCATTACTGACACATGTCTCAGTTTCCTCATTTGTAAAAGTAATAGTTACTGGTTGTGCAGGGAATGCTGGGATGCGTAAATAATTTTTCTTGCTGGTAAGATCAGAACCCCTAAATGGAAAGTTGCTTTAAAAGTGCAAAGTACATATTGCTAGGTGTTTGTATGCAACTTGACATGTAAAGACTTGCAAAGAATGCTTTGCTTTGTGTATGTACTGCAACATATGAACAGAGCACAGTAAGTTAGGGCAGAAACATCAGGATCCTGACATTTTGTGTTAAAGTTGAACCAAATCTTTAAAGGAATCTGCCAAAACATGTGTGAGACTGCATCTGGGGACCTAGGCTGCTGAAAGGAAGAGGTGCCACTTTTCCTCCCACATCCACCCAGTCTCACCTCCCAGTTCCTGCCGTGCTGCTGCCCATCAGATGCTTCTGTGAGCCCATTCAGCTCATTAAAATTAAGGAAAACTGTCTGGTGGCTAATTGGATTTTTGAAATGCCATTTTAGAGAGTTAAGTCAGCACATGGAGAGATGTGTAAAAAAGGCAAGAGTAGGTAGGCAGGACTAGGGAGAGAATGGCAGCATGTTTATGCTCCTGTCTTTGTAGGGTGAGCTGCTAATTCAGCTCCCCATATCCCATAAAAACCTGAACCTCACTTCCCGTTGCTCTCAGATCTGTGTTTGCTGATTGATGGGAGAAGGTTTGATTTTCCAGAGAGAATGGCTCAGTAACTCCCATGCTGCTTTCTTGGAGATCAGGCAGCTCTTTCAGGGCTTCAGGAAGAGGTCCTTCTCCTTAGACTCAGGTTTGGGAGAATGTCTCAAACACAAGGAAGTTGGCAGGGCTCATGTTTCACTCATGTCCCTGTTTGCAGATGGGCATTTGAATGTGTCCACAGGAGTATCTGCAGCTCTGGAAAGCAGTTAGTGGTCTGTAGCCAGCAAGAGGGGCCAGGGAGAGGGGAAGAGGGGACCCTACAAAAGCAAGAATTACAATTCCGCTTGGATTTTGGTTAATGCCATTTTGGGGCATGTGGGGTTGGGTTTTTAGTTTAAAAGGGAGTAGCTGACCATTTTTAGAGTGCAGCAAGTCAGGCCAAGCTTTTAAGCTGTTTGACATTCTGTTACCATCACTTTTCTGGGGCAGCTGTGCTAAAGCTCTTTCTCAGTGTGATTCCAGGCCCTTTCTGTTTACAGATTGCTAATTAAACGAGTAACAATGGAAAGCTTAGCTGCAGAAGGGATGTGGATAGGTAGGAGAGTTTCTCTTTGCAGCAGTTACCCAGGCAGAGCCGTCTCTCTAGGAAAGAATGTGCCTCGTGGCTGGGCTCAAGAGCGGCTGTCGGTTTCCATGTCCATGGCCTGGGGACCCAGGGGAAGAGCTGGACTCAGGTCCAGCTTAGACACCTGGGGTGTTTTGCTCAATGTGGACGTTATCAACCAATGCTCCTAAGGACACTAGGCATGCTTCCAAGCCTCCCCTGTCTATCTGTGTTAGATAGAGCTGTGTTCCTTTAGTGAATGAAATCACCCTTTTATCACGTCCTATGTGTGAGTTAATGGTTCTTTATGCTTTTTTTCTTCTCCCTCCCCCTTAATTCAGATGGTGCTGAAACAAGGTTCACTCCTTGTTGCTCCTTTTGTATTTTTTTTTTAATTATTATTTTTCTTTGACAGCAGGCTATGTTAGCCTTTACTTTACAGGTACTTGAATGCCTGATGACTTGACTGAGTGTTGACTCGTGGCCTTTCGTAAAGGTTACTAACCTTAATTTAATCAGGGGTGAGATGGATGGATGAATGTGAATAGATCCATGCCATTAAAAGAATAAAAGTAGACATTAGAGGTAGGGAGACCTTACGAATTTTTAATTGAATTTAGTAAAGAAAAAAAAAAAGAAACCATTCTCAGTTATAATTTGACTGAGATCTCCTGTTGGAGGAGGGTTTCATAATGAGAAAAAAACGACACAAAAATTGGGGCAAGCTTCCAAGATAGAAAGTGCCTGGCTCCCCTTGCATTCCCTTGGGCCTGTACAAGGTTTTATTTGCCCTCTTTCTATTTTGTGAAAAACTCTCTAATTATTGCCATAACATTTCCTAGATGTGAATGTTTAAGCTTTGTAACAATTTCATAGTGAACGCACTGGTGTGCTAATAATGCATGGCTATTAAGTGCTTTGATCTTTTCCATCAGAAAGCATCATGGATTTGATCAATTTCAAGTTGCAATTTCTTTTTTAGAGGCAACTTTGACAAATAAATTAATCTTTCACCAATGAGCGCCTTTTAAAATAGCTCATTTACCAAAAGATGTCGTTTGGAGAATGGAAGTAATCATTTGACACTGAAGCAATGAAAGAAGCAGCTAGAAGTAGACTTGGATTTTTTAAGTCTTTACATTTCCAGTGTCAAATGCAGTGTCCTCCTCTTCCTCTATCCCCCCCATAGCAAAACTAAAGGTCTACTCAGTGTTTTGTCATCACATCTGTATTAATTTGCAACGATGTTATTAGTTCCCCCACTTAAACATCCTCTTACCACTTGGGGTGGATTGATCTTCTGCTCTTTTTTTCCCAGGCTGGCTCTTCTGGGCTTCAGCATGATTTGATGGGGATGGGGCTGGGGTCTTCTTAGAAGGGACCTGTCCCATGCAGGGTCTTACCTGGTGTCTGCTGGAAATAAAACCGCATCTTCCAAAATTTTGTACATCTCACCCTTGTTTAAAACTAAGTCAAGCTGGCCTTTATACCACTATTTTAACATCTTCACACACGTTTTTTAAGTTGGACTTGAATTAGGGGGAGTTACAGCACTCATCAGATGTTTTTGGATGCTCCCTCCCACCCTTTCATGATGTTTTTAGTGACTGTTTCACAGTGGATTAGTGAAGATCCAATGGGCCTTGTGACCTTGTACATAATCCTGTATATTTATTTTGAGAGAAAATATGTATAGTGGTTGGATGATGAGAATGGAAACCTGAAATGGGAATTCTTAGGTGGGCAAATGTAAAGCAAAAAAACAAACAAAAAATACAATCTTATTTTGTATAAAATGTACATTTTTGAGAAAAATTTTCTAATGCATTACCAACGTTTTCATAGTGCTGCCACATCTTTTTTAAAGTGTTTCTCCCTCTTTGTTTGACTATTGACAACATGGTGCAATTAAACCTAAAGCAAGTGTGTGAGTGAGAGAAAAAGAGAGAATGAGAAATTAAAAAGCCATATAATTTGGTTTACTTCATTAACCTGTATAACATCATAGGTTTACCATCTAAGATAGGTTGTTTTTATAGATAGTGTCACCAAAGACTTTTTTTCTTCAGATTTATTTTGAAAAGTTGTTAATAAAAGACGTACATTTCTGATGCAGTGTGGCTTTATTTTTGAGGCAGAATAACAAATCTTGCTTGTGCTCTTTGAGAATGCAAATTTGGGAGCATGGTTGCCATGTATCTCAAATTCAGCACAATTAAACAAATGGCTCTTGACCTGCTTTCTTCACAACTTGAACTGAGCTGTGACTATCTATATATCCCAGCTCTGTGTTACATAGATATACACATGGTGTAGCACCTATACACAGTGGTAACTAGTCCAGCAGCACTGACAGGTATTTACTGTCTTACCTGAGGGCAGAAAAACAGTCAGTCTGTGTCACTTGTGTGTGGCAGGCCAGTATCCCTGTGTTGTGACACAGTCATGGGTAGGTAATGGTGACTTGTAGGAATCACTGTAAATACGGATTTCAGCCTGGAGGCCTTTGAAGGCTGACAATACATTCATTTATTGATTCATGTTTATTTTTAGGGGAGTATTGAAAGCCTGTCACAGTCAGGGGGATTACATTCATCCCACCTAACTCTAGCTACCTACAAGGCACTCCTCTGTCAGAGCTGGACCTCACTGTCTCCCTGCACATTCAATGGACAGAACTACAAATTGCTCAGGATTACCCTCCTCACCTGATGCAGACATGGGCTTTAGCATGAGATAAGCTTCACCTCACGTGTGTTGGTTTTTGTCTGTGTACAAACACACCTTGCAGGCCCTGCAGTGTAGATACCAACATCTGCTGACATGAATCCCATGCTGGGAAAATTCCTGCT
>NW_009952880.1:3258273-3296167 GCF_000747805.2 Chaetura pelagica | reverse complement strand
CTGACATCAATGGGCTCGGGATCATGGCTTGTAAATTTGAGGGATCAGTCACTCACTGGCTTGTTCTCATCAGAGATGTCCAGGCTGGCCTCATGCATTCTAGACTTCAGATTACTAGAGCATGAAGAGGTCCTTAAACTGTCATCCCACCTGATCTGCCAGTCAGAGGAGACAGATATATCTTGAAAAGAGGCTTGGAAGATGCGAGTGAGGCTCTTGATTTTCTGAGTCATTATGGGTTCCTCCAAAATGGACCATCCCAACAGTCAATGATGTTTTATACTGGCAATGGGCTTCTCCCTGCCAGAAAGTGAGGAAAAATCATTACCCTGAAAAAGGTCTTAGAGCAGTGTTTCTACTCCTCATCACTTGAATTCTTGGGTTGCTGCCATATTCTTTACACAAAACAACTTGGGGTGGATTTCATCTGACTAAATGCAGATAGCTAACTCTGCAGGAGCTACCAGGAGGCTGTTGTCATATTTTAGCAATTAGCACTGGCTAGTTGGTGTAGAGCTGCAGTCTGAAACCTGACTTCCATGCTATACACTTCTTGGAGGGGGTGATTTAGATGAGACGGAGTGTGCCAGATATACTTTCGCATTTTTTGGCTGAATTTAATCAGAAGAGGATCCAGTTTGCATGCTTTGAAGCTGGCCAAAATGAGGTAAGCAGGGAAAATCAGGATAGACATCTCAGAAGTGCAATGCTGAACTGAACTGACCCACTGCCATTGCTGTGCACCCCTCAGGTGAGTGAGTGGAGATCAAATCCAAAATAAAGCAAATGAGCAGGGCCCTCAGAGGCTTGTGCCTACTTCATCTGTATTGTGTAGAAGAGTGGTCTGTAAAGGAAGATCAAGCTTCATCAGAGTTCTCTGTGTTGTTCTTGTTAGGTGAGGGGAATTCCATGCTGAATATCAGTTTTTCTTGCTAACCTGCCACACCAGGAATAAGAACTGATACTTAGCTGGAATAAATCAAAACCATGTTCCTGAAGTCTCTGGGACCTTGCTTACATGATCTGAGGATCTAGCCCAAAATAACACATAATCAGGTCAACTTTTAATGCACTTTTGAGATTTATTTTTTTTAACAATCTCGCTGAAATTCAATATGCTCTCACTTGAATGGAGATAGATAAGAGAGTTGGCACTGATCAATGCCTTATTTTACTTTCTCTTTCAAATGATTAGCAGAGAGAAAGGAAACAAGTCTCTGTTTTCCCTTTCTAAAGCTATTAGCAAATTGTATACACAATGTTATCAGAGAGAAACAGATTGTGCTCAAGATTTTGAGCAGTGACATTCTAGTAGCTGCATGATGTGCTTTATTCCACGCTTGTTTCTTGACATGGCATTCAGGGCTGGATGCAGATTTTATGAGCTGCCAGCTCCAGGTGCTGCTGGTGTAGCTGGGTTTGCACATCACCTGCATTTCTATTGCTCATTAAGGATGGCTGGGTGCTCCATGCTGCAGTGGCTTCTCTGCAGCTTGGGCTCCTCCTGCTTTCCTTTCTGTAATTAGCTGGTGGTGGAGAAGTGAATTAAAAAACATATTCTTCTTCCCAGAAAAGAAAGTTAATCCATCCCTGAAGAAGAAGATTGTAATGGTAAAATCAACTGCTATGGTAGTGACTGCAAAAAACCGACACACGGATCTCTTGAAGTTGCAGCAGAATTGAGAATTTTGACTCTGTAAAATATTTTCCCTTACATTTCTCCCTTCCTCTCTGTGTAGAAGCAGCTCCCATTCAAGTTGCATCTTGAATCTCAAGGCAATCCAGTTGCTACCGAGGGCTACATTTTGTGGTTGGTTAGTTTCTAAAAGAGTTCCACGCTCAGTTCCTGCTTCTATCGACCATCCTGAGGTCGCTGGTGTCCCCAGTGGGTTCTACTTTTGGTAGCCCTGTAGAAGACTGGAAAGGTCCTACATTTTTTAGGAAGGGTTTGGGACCCTTTATGGAATTTTGAAAATACAAGTCTTAAATGCACTAATCAGACATTTTTAAATGTTCAGGGTTTAGTTCTGTTTTGCTATGTGGGTACTAGAGGTTTTCTGAAAATCTGCCCCATTTTGCTGTTTCATCACCCAAACCTGCTGTGGAGCTATACAATGCAGGAGATAAAGTAGCAGTGTCCTAATGGCCAGATACACACTATTACTATCACTCATGGAGCTCCAAGGAGCTGGGAAGAGAATATGAAAATGGACAAGTAAAGAGTTTGTGAAATTGAGTTGGAAAACCAAGAACTTAAAACACAGTAATGAAGGGCAATGCTGCAAGAGGAAATGGATTTTCCTCTTGCTTTGATGGGTGTAAATCCCTCTTGTTTATGCTGAAGACAATGGCTTGTTTTGAACCTGAAAAGAGTGGAATTAGACTTTCAAAGCATGAAGTTACAATACCTTTTTATTCAGGAATGTCTTGATCCTGCTAGATAACAAAGCACATTTACCATGTGAGCAGCAAACACACAATCCCCTGCTTTCCCTGAAACAGGCAGTTAAAGCACTATGTTAATGCCAACCAGTGACTACATTAAGATTATTTTTAATATCCAGCAAATCCTCAAGAGAAGCTGAAATAAAACATTTGTCAGTTTATACTTTTTAAGGAAAATGTATACCAGTTCATTGCAATTCCATTTCCCTCGCAGTAGTATAGAATTGTTGCTATTAGGACTAAAACTGAGTCTAGCCCAGAAAGATCTAAAAATTTGGAATTGCTTGTGATACCAGGCAATAATGTTGTTTTCAAAATCCACAGATTATTTAAATGCAATCCCCTTAAGTATTGAAAACTGTCTAGCTCACTCCAAAGGCAAATCAATCCAATGTATATTTTTCTTTCCCTCTCTTATATCAGGGCCAAATTCTGCTCTCAGCAACGCTGGAGTAAATCCAAAATTACTGCAGTCTTCCTCATGCTTCTTCTGAGCCCCAAGCCATGGTCCCACAGGAGATCAGGGAGCTTCCTTAGCCGTGTGGCCTTGGGGTGAGCAGGGCTTGAGGTCACCTTAGGACTGAATCTTCCCCTCAAGGCCAGCTGAGAAAGTGCAGTGACTTTGCTGCTTGTGCTGCTGGGCAATACAGGTCCAGAAGTGGGATGTGAGGAACAGAGGTGGGTATGGGGCTCAGCCTCCCTGAATTACTTTTTATGGCCTTAGTAGAAGTCAGTTCTGATGCATTTGGAGGAATAAATTCCGTATTAAGTGAAGTGCTGAGGAAGACAGTTTTCATCTAATGAGACTTAGGACTGTTTGATAGGATTCTAGATCTTATTCCCAATTCTTCTAGTGATTTATTCTGAGGTAAAACCCCATGTAACCTCTCTGCACCAAATTGTTTCTAAACAGCAAGTGAGTATTCATAAATATCCCCATTTTGCAAGGAAAAATATGAGCTTCATGGGTTCATGCCAGTGTTTTCTGGTCCTCAGATGAAGCACTTCATTTCAGAGAGAATTTTTGTTACAACATATAAAAGACACTCTGAAGCTGGTACTAGTAGGTGGGAGCACTGGAGGCTGCTTCAAGCCCCCCATCTTGTTGGATATGTAATGTGTTGCAGTCTCCACTCATTTATTCTATTTAACCTCTAAATGAAGAAAAGTCTTGGAAAAGCATCATGATTTATGGTGACACGCAGCAATAACAACGTCACAGTCACAACCACTTAGAAAAATGGTTCAAAATCATTACCCCTGTGTAACAGAGGGGCAGGCTTTTGAGGTCCAGTCCTGTAAGGCAAGGCCACCCCAGCCTGTATATCCATTACAATTATGGATATACACTGTCTGCAGCTCCAGCTGTTCTGGAGGTTACCCGTGCCCTCAGCTTCAATTTAGCAGATGTCTGAGTTCACTGTGATATTTCTCTGTCCACTTGCAGGCTCTCAGCATGTTGCCATAAAGGAGAATCTCTGTGGGGATGGAAGTGGCAGTGGGCAAGTCCATGGCAGGTGGCTGCCATGCACAGAGCTTGTGGATCCCTGCAGACCTCCTGACCAAAGCACCCATGGGGGTGCTCAGCTCGTTCACAGTAAACCAGGTTACAGAAGCTCAGAACTTCAGCACTTGGTCTGGGTGGAGAGTAGCAGAGAGAACTCCCAGCTGCCTGGCTCATGGGACAGGAATTTGCAGAGTTAGGCAGGAGTTAGCTCTTGGGTTGCCCAGTGTTGTCTATCAAGGAGGTTCAGAGGGTCTCAGAGGGTCTTCAGGATCTTCCCTGACTATGGTGGCAAGGGGGAAAAAATCATAAAAGAAATCAATGTCAGGACAAGGAGAAGGACCCAGCTTTCCCAACAACTAGCATCTTTCTAGGCTGCCTTTCATACATCTCCACTGATCTGGCATTGGATATTTCCCAGTGTCAAGTAAATGAAGAAATCTAAGCCTTCAGGTAGCCCTTAGAGTTGAACTTTCTGAGGACAATCTGCCTGGTTGGTATGTATGGACTGATACCATGCAAATGAGCAAAGTCCCACTCTATTCTGCAGCTGACAAACTTGACTGCTTATTTAGTTTTCCAAGATTGTGCCAAGTTTTATTAGATTTCTGATCTGAAAAAAAAAAAAAAAAGAAAAGACAAAAAAGCAGCTGTGCTGTTTGAATCAAGTCAAACCAAGGAAACTCAGAGCTGGAGCCCTGACTGCTGATCCTAACAAGGCAAACTCAGTAGGAGTGTAAAGTCAGTGCCAAGGTGACCTCAGAAAGGTGCTACCAAATCCACTGTGCCACGCAGGACAGAGGAGTGCACGGGCACATGTATGCACAGAAATGCTGAACACCTTAGGTGCCTGGACAATTTGGTTTGCATCCTGAGATCTTCCAGCAATGGCCTCTAGTGCTTTTCATGTGTTATGCATCAAATGTAATCAGCAGCATGGCACAGTATGATGAAGTAAATGTATTGGGTCACTAAAGTGCATTAAGTGCCATTTACTGCATCGATTTAATTCTGTCCCTAGTCAAACTCTAATAGCTGTCGCCGGCCCTTATTGCTGCTTCCTTTTTACTTTTACTGCTGAACAGGGAATGGCATCCATTTTCTTACCCAGCAGAGTAACTCAGCCCAGCCAATGACCCAAGCCTACTGCCATCAGTCCTGCCTTCTGCAGCAGATCAGAAGGCTCTAGATACTCTAGGCTGGCAACCTGCGTGGGCTCAGCGTGGGTGAGCTGAGCCTGCAGAGCCAAAGGCTTTTCTCCCTGCCAAAGCGTGGCAGCTCTGCTGCTTGAGAAATTCAAACCTGCCTGCACTGATTATTTTTTTTTTCTCTTGTAAGCTGCACTCAGTGTGGGGGGTTTTCCATCAACAGAGCAGGGGCTGTGTGCTGCACAGGAGGAAAGTGTATGGCACGGTGGGCTTGAGTCTGGAGAACGCATGTCTCCATCAGAAGAGTCTCCTTGCAGGAATTTGTGTAAGTTATTTGCACTGTATATGCATTTCCCATTGTACTGCTGTGTAAGTGCTGGGGCAGGTTGAAGGTCAGTGTCCAGATTATTTCTCCATGTAGAAGAAAGCTTTTTATTTCTTCCTTTTGAGTGCTTACACAACCTCTTCCTTTACTGAAGAGTGCTGAGTCTTTCTTTTTTTTTTTTTTTACTTTAAATTTCCAAAACACTGGTTTAAGTGTGTTCTGTCTTGCACTCTTTGCAATAATCCATTTTTATCTGTTTACAAATTTATACTACTTCAAATTTAAATCACATCACGTTAGAGGGTTTGGCAAACCTTGTGTGAACAATGAACTTTCCACATATAACTCCAGGCTAAGAAAATCTCTTTTGACTCTGTGGTAAAAAGTTAGTATATGAATACTTAGCAGTAGGCAGCACATCAATTTTTTTCACCCTACAGCATTATTAATTTAAACTTTCAAACATGGGTTGGGCTGAGGAGCGAGGAAGCTGTTGCTGGGCAAGATCACTGCAGCACTGCTGCTCCTGGGAGCCTCAGTTCTCTCCTCTGTGCTCTCAAGCAGCTGACTTCAAAAGGTTCCCCATAAAATACTTGCTATGATGAAATTTTACATAGACAGCACATCATTGTCTTTGATGCAATTGTATTTCTGTTCATGACCTACAGTTCCCACTGCTGACATCTAAAGTGTGCTGATAAAATGAGGTCTGCTGTGGCTCCAAGAGTACTGTAGGGGCCAGTTCTACTGGGAAACTCCAGCCACTTTGTACCAGTTTATTAACACAAAGGAGCATTAAACCCAGTTTAACCGGGTTTATGTTTACTCTGCTGCATCAGAGTGGCTCTTGGCAGCTGGAGCATAGAAGAAAATGGAGTCCTCAGTGTTCAGTATCTAGTATATGTCCTCTACCTGGGGTATACATCTTGCCCTTGCAAGGAGATGTGGAGCACAAGAATTCCATTTGTAGACGTTGTGATCATATATTCAGTGGAGGCATCTGGACACATTCCATCAGGGCAGCAGTGAGCTGGCTGCTCCTCTGCTGCTGACAGGAGTGCAGGGGGGATTTGCCTGCTCCTCTTTGGGTGTCCAGTACATCTTAAAATACTTAAGGGAAAGAAAGAAAGAAACAACCTGATTATTTATTTTGAAGAGATTCACTTTTTATGACTAATTAACAATTAATTTGGCTAGAGAGCAAGTGAACAGAAAGATGCAGTAGAACATATGGAGGAACATGCTGTGGTTGATCCCTGCAGATCTGAACTGGGAAACAAAGTCCAGGAACAATCAGTTTATGAGCAGAGTAGGCTGGCTCCTTAGCTTTGCAAGAGGAAGAGAGGACAAATGGGAGCAGAGCTCTACAGCACTTCTCCCTCAAAGATGTAGAGAAGGTGAAGAAAAGTCCTGAGGAGTCATTAAAAAGACATGGGAGCAACAAGGGGGAGTGGTAAAGGTTTCCAGACTGAAAAGGAAGGGGAAGACAAATTGGGTCAGATTTTTTGTAAAGAGCAAAAGCATCAAAATTGTGTTTGTGTAACTGTGAGAGAATAGAGGGTGCTCTGTCCTGGGGGACTTCTGGTACTATAGGGCAACAGACCCATGACCTACTGGTGGAGGGAAGAAGGAGCTGAGGATAAAGTGAGCAGAAGGAGAAGGCCACAAGTTGTCTGCTTAGTTTCTTTTGCAATAAATCTTTGGATACAAAAGTTTGATAGGAGAAGCAGAGTACTTGAAGAGTGGGATAAAAATGTCTGACAGGGAGTCTGAGTTGGGTTGTATCAGAAACTGCTTATTTAGCAATGACAGTGAAAATAGAAGATGAGAGCTGTCCCTGAGGAACAGAAATCTGACTGGCTCATGCGATTTCCACTATCAATATTCTGTAACATGCTGATGGTGGTACTAAGTCCCATTGCTGGACTAAGGCATCCTAGACCCAGACCTCTGACTTCGGTGTTTGATGCAAAGAAAGGGAACTGAGGGTAAAGAGGAGAGCAGGGAACAGTTTGCCAATGGACTGGAAATGGGAAAAGGCTGGAAAATGTCTCCAACTATGCAGCTAAAATGGCACAGGGTCTGTTCTCCAGCCCTGAGGCTGGGTGTCATGGCCTGGCTTGCACCCGCTCACCTCAAGTTTTTCCCTTCCCTCTCTTTCCACATTCAAAACCAATAGGACTGTGGTCAGATGTTGGTAGGGACAGTCCCCAGCCTGTGCCATCCTCAAAATGGTGTGTGAGTGATATCTGGGAGACAAGGAGCTGGCACAGGCAAAAACTATGCCAGGAAGCATGTTGATGGGGTAGAGCATGGGCATCTGGACATCCCAGTCCTGCTTTATTTTCTGGAAGAAATACTGCCAAGATGTTCATGGACTGAAGAGGGAGATGTACAGTACAAAGATAATGTTTGGTGATGCCTGAGGTGCTCAAGGAGCCAAAAGAACCATCAGAGCAGACTACATGTTGCACAGGCAACTTACTGCAATTTTTTAATTTAGTATGTCCTGCTTTGCTTTGTGTGTGTGTGTTGGTGTTGGCCAAGGTCAGTAAGTGTCTCCATGCCCACAGGAGGAGGGGTGTTTCCTGGGGTACTGTGGCTGTTGGGCCTTTGTCCTTCCTTCCCCTCCTGCTCATCTTTGACTACCTGCAATGTCTGCCCTCCTGGGCTAGGAGTTCTCCACAAGATTAGGCTGCTCTCACTGTTTTTGCTTTGGTCCAGACCAGATGACATCCCTGCTCTGCTGACAAGGGAATAGCTCCCTCCCAACCTCACTGTCACTTACTGGGCTATTCAGAGGCATGATTTTTCCCCAGGGCTCAGCTCCTATTTAAGCACCTGCAGATAAGGGCCAAATTTCCTGAAGTGCTCGTCAGGCAGCTGCCTCCCCTGGGACACTTCATCAGGGATTTGTAAGTAAAAAAAAAAAAAAAAAAAAAAAGCCATTCTGAACTGCTTGCAAAGATCCAGCCATTTGTAAGCCCTTGGGAGCAATGACTGGTGTTTATTTTATGTCTTTGCCTAGTACCACAGGGGTTGCTGTTGAGCACGTGTCCTGATGATTAATATAAAATTAACTCCTTAGTCACCACCTTGAAGAAGTTGAGAGCAATTTGCTTAGTGTTTTCTTTGGAAGTTGAAGATGCTGATGGAAGATGAAGGCTTCAGATTTCTGCTCTGTCCTGGTGTGCAAAGAGGCTGTTTGCTCAGCTGACACTGTCAGGGAGAAATGAAGTTCCTGTTTTGCTCTGTGTTGGATGCTGGAGGAAGAAATTTTTCCCTTTTTTTTTGCTTTTCAGTGGAGAGATGTGGCTGCCTGAAGCAATATTCTCTCAGTCAGAGCAGGGTAGTGGGGAGGAGGCTGAGGTCTGGAAATAGTCAACCCTGATGCTCTGCTCTCAGCCACAAAATGACAAGTTTTTCTGTCCTGGAAAGTAAGAGTCAATGACTAAAGCAATGACTAAATGACCTAAAGCAGTTGTGTCCCATCTTTCAACTGAGAGATCACATAACCTAACCTAGAGACACCTGAGCTCTCCACGCCTTCCTATAGCACAAGTGGATGAGTCTACACTACATGAGAAAAAATCTTGATCGCCTTGATTGCACAGTGGAGAAGGTTGTTGCAGCCTTCAGAGACGCAGCCAGGGAGTTGGTTGTGGTTAAACTGGACCATTCAGTCTGACTGTACCTGGTTTGTAATGGTAGATACATGCTGGACTGTCAGGGATTTTCTCCTGCTGAGCACATCTTGGGAGGACACAGGGAGCAGATATGATGCAGTGGGACCACGTTCTCTTCTTTAACCTATTACTGGGATGTTGCAAGGATTAGGCCAAATCATTTCTCAGTTTCTGGGCAGCAGTTTCCCTGCCAGTAGAACAGGAACAATGCCATCAGCTTCCTCTGCAAAGCACTCCAAGATGGAGGTTAGAAAGCACTAATGAAAAGCTGGATATAATTACATCCAAATTTAGAAAGAAAAAGGGCTCTTGTTCCCTTGGACCTAATGTAATAAATAAATAAATGGAGCAGTCTTAGCTTTATTGCCAATTCCATCTGATTAGATGGAACTTAATTTCCAACATTTTTTCTGCTGGTGGCCGTGTTATAGAGGCACCCCACAGAACCAGCTTGACCTCTGGTTTCCTCATAATTTTCCTGGGTATGAAGTTACTCTCCTACAGAATGAGTTTCCTCAGCATGCCTTTGTGGGGCTGGGGCTTTAAATCAGGCAGACCCAAGCAGCTGTAGCCCTGACAGGGTCATTTTACAGCTGGCTGCTGCTTGTCGCCTCTCCCTCTTTCCCAGCTGGTAAGTACTGTTTTACCTTTCTTATTGCTGTGGAGATGACATTATCTTACACTGGAGAATTTCCCTGCCATGCAGTTGCTGTGGATAATGTTTGTGTACAGATGATGTTTATGAAAGCCAAGGGGCAATTTACTTACTGCAGTGGGCACCGTTGCAACATGTAAAATCATCGTACACAAATACCATTGACTAAATGGCTCCCTTCCTCCTCGTAATTCATTATCAGAACAAGTTACCCACGGATGGGAGGGATTCTCCATCACTTGGAGCCTGTAAATCAAGCTTGGCTGTCTTTCCAAGGAGAGCGCTCTTGCCAAACTGCATAGAGTTGGGCTGGAAGGGGGCATTGCCTGAGAAACCTTATGCTCCCTTATGCAGGAGGGCAGATGAGACAATAATAACGACCCCACTGGCCTTAAAAGTCTGCAGATCTACTGCTGCAACTCTGGTTGTACCGATGCAGAAACCAGAAGACTGATGGATAAAATAAGTCCCTCTGCCTTCCTGAAATCTCTCCAAAGGCCAGGCCTGTGATATGCGTTGAGCACACCAGTTTGCTCCAGAAAGGGTAGATCCAGCTTGTATGGAAAACTTAATTACTTACCCTGCACAGGTCCCTTGACTTGTTGCGGTCTGTGGAAACCTGAGTAAAGACTGCCTGGATCCATGACAGTCAATGGAAAAGGGCTCTCTCCAGCCAAGAAGGAAAGCAAGTGCTGAGCCAAAGCTGTTGCTCTGGTTGCATTGTTCTCCCAAACTCAGCTGCTGCTGATGGCCTGAGGAGGGGATGAAGTGCCTGACCACTTACTCCATGAAGCCTCTGCTTTGAAATAGTTTCCTAAGCTCTTTTGTCATGTCCATCGTGGTGCCTGTCCATCCTACCAGCCAGCTATGACCACCTGGAATCTCCCCTCATTGGATGGAGAGCATGTCTGGGAAAGCAGTGTTAGCACCAGGCTGAACAGATGGGTATTTCCATGGAACGTGGTGCCACATGCAGCATGGCAGGAGGCTTCTGAGACTCCAGTGCTTGTGATGTGGCCCTGATCAAGACCAGGAGTGAACAGTACTACTCAGTTTTAAACATATAAACACACTGAAATTACCACGAGGGCTGTCCACTTTTAGTTCATCTTACACTTTAACTGGGACCATAAAAGTGTCTGCTTGTGATAAGAAGATGCTTTTATTATTGATCAATTATTGATCTGTGCAGAGAGTAGGTTTACAATATTTTATTAATGTTGTGCAAAGAACAAGTATAAAGTTATTATTTATGGTTGGAAATACTTACTTTATGCTCTCTGTGACATCAGTAGCCACCTGCTCTCCTTTAGTACTGCCCTGTCCGTAAAGTCATCAGGGCAGGGGAATTCCTGGTTGGCATCTAGCTCAGCAAAACTGACCTCCCGGCTCTCGGTGATGGATACTCTCCTTCTCTCAGCTATACAGATTCCTCACCACTAGATTGTGATAAAGAGGGTGTGTAAGGACTGAGATAAACAGATTTCTGCTAAATTTGGGTTCTGCTTGTCCTGACAGCAATTCCAGGTTGCTGCTGCATGTGGTGCAGACAGTCAGCAGCTGTGGGTCTGCTCCAGACCTGCCTCAGCCCTAGTGCCTGGGGATGACAGAAGCTGGTGCCTTGTCCAGTCACTCCTGGCAGCTTTCCCCACTGGTGAGTGCAAGGGACACTCCTGCTCACCAGTGCTCACTGCTGTGGGATGGACTGTCTGCAGCCCTGGTCCTCAGAGCACTGAACAGAGAACCCCTCCTATGCACTTACTCCAGGCCCTCTGAAATGTCCCTGCGCTCACTAGTTTATAAAATACAGGCCAATAGCAACAAAATACTGTCCACCACCACAGCAGAAAAGTACTTCTGCAGAAAAATAGGTGGCTGCTTAAGACTGCAAGGATCAGCCCCTTAGTTCCCAAGAAGCTCATGGATGTGAGAAGCAATATTATCCCTACTTTACATCCTGAGACATCCTTTACATCCCAGTATATTTACTGGGGATTGAAGCTACTTGTCCATAAGATCAGCTCCATCATGTTTTTGTATGTGCCAGTACTTCCCTGTGGGGTCTGTGTAGACCAGTAATAGCTGTGTCATTGTCTTCCTGTGCAGTTACATAAAGCAGCATATTCCATTTTAATTTAATTCTAAATAATCCACATGTAGTTGGAGTTTGCTGTTCATGTTAAGGGTTGTTTATATTCTGCATGAGATGAGTGTCATAGGGAGACATGGCTTTTTATCAGAGCAATTAATGTATCTTGGAGAAACCAGACAAGTTCTCAGGCAGTGGGCCCTCTGACTGTTCTGAAACAGAAGCAACAACCTTCCTGCTGTGTTCCATCTGAGAAAGATTGCTGAGCAGCCGTGGTGTGACATCTCTTTCCATCAGCATTTCTCTACCTCAAGGAGCCCTGTTGACGTCTGGCCCTGGTCACACAGTTTCCCATGGCCAGCCCAGCAATTTCTGTGGCAACAAAGGCAGACCAGAATGCTGGTGCATGAAGAACATCCCTTTTCATGGGTGGTGTTGGCCCTGTTCCCCACTGAGCCACCACAGTCACGAGCACACTGGTCCCCACCAAAGGCAGGTACATGGGAGAGAACAGATGTTAGCAGGACACTGGGGCTGGCCTGGAGGGAGCTCATCCAGCCCACAGAGCTGCTGCTGCTTGGAAAGGAGCCATCAGACTTTGGCTGTATCAGCTGACTGGGAGGTAACATGGGGAGACCCATCCTAGGTTGTTCCCAGGCTTCTTGTCAATCTGCAATCAATGGTAATTCTGAAGGTTAACAATTAATTAACGGCAATGTCAGTGTCACAGAGACTATTTCAAGCAAGCAGTTTCCAGCTCATTTCACTCCTATTGGAAGATCCCACTGGTGCTGCACGGGGCCTGGCCAGTGGTACGGACGTGGGGTGCTGAATCACCAGCAGTAACACAGTCCAGTAATGCCCAAAAAAATGTGATTTTTGACTGCAATGACTGGGTGAGAGCAGCAGCACTTTCAGCCTTAACGCTGGCAAATACGGGTTCACCATCTCTTGTCCTCCTCTGCCTTCAATAAGAGGTTTTAGTACCCAAATTCTCCTCAAAGCACTGAGAGCAAGAACTGAGCACGAGTGATTAATTTATTCCACACAGGGCATGGCAGGAACGTGAAAACTTGGATTATTTTCTGAAATATAGAGTGTTTAAAACACTTTCTTTCACCAATGTTTTTAGCCTTCAGAAGGCAGAGAAGTTGTATTTGTTCTTCTCCCTTAGGCAAAAATGGTAAAATGAAGCTTGGAATGGTCTGCCGAGGTGAATCTGATTGAAAAAAAAATCACCTCTCTGGAGCTTGGCATGGTGCATACAATGAAAAATTGTCAGGTTGGGCTGGGTCAGCTCCTTGCCCAGCACAGGAGAAACATCTTGTTTCTAGTAGCTGTTCCAGTACATCCAACCCATGTGGTTAGATCAGGCAATTATTAGTTTTCCTCTAGGAGGACAGGAACAAATACTCTTATATTTAGCAATTTCTGGCCTTTTTTGCCCATCCCATATTTCACCTGCTTCCTTTTGCTGCTCAGTGTCATCCATTGCAATGTGCTGTTGGTTAAACAGCCTGTGGTTAGGATGGGATAGCAGGCATTGAACAACCAGCTCCTTCTCAACCACTGATGAGGGAACATCCCAAGAGATATTGAACCAAGATTGTGTACCTCCTATGGTGACTGCTTCTGTCTTACAAATCTGGGCACCTGCTTGCATGGTACAGTGTTTTTTAAATGTCCTTGACCATCTACCTCTATTACTGTAACTTTCAGACCACCTGTGTGTAGCAGTAATTTTCCCTTTCTGCTGCTCTATACCAACACGAAATGAAGAAAGTACACAGCTTTCAGCAGTAACCCTGGGGTCAGAGGAAATAATGTCCTGATAGCAAATAGTTCTGTTAGCTCCACACAGGACTTTATCTTGGAATTAATAATATTAGTCTCCCCTATTTGTAGCACAGATTTTGACTCCAAACCACAGAGCAAAGACTGTGTGTGTTTCCATCTCCCTCTGTTTTTCTCTTCTGTCTTGCCCTTAGGTGAAGCAAGTGAAGTTGCTTTGCATAAGAAAAATTGTGGGGTTGAATGGTTGCCTGATCTCCCCCATGGTCTACTTGTTTCTGTTGGAGACTGGCATTTACAAACACCTCGCAAACTCATACCTCTCTGCAGCTGAGCTCTTAATGCCTTTTGTTTTCTAAGGTTTTCCAAGGAGTTCCCAGCAAAACTGACCTGCAAACCCCACTGCAATAAATTAGGAGAATCCAGCTGACTCAGAGAGCATTTTTTCAAGTGCAAAAGAGGATGAG
This sequence comes from Chaetura pelagica, assembly GCF_000747805.2. NCBI lineage: Eukaryota > Metazoa > Chordata > Aves > Apodiformes > Apodidae > Chaetura > Chaetura pelagica. The sequence continues at coordinate 3,282,057 of NW_009952880.1, read as the reverse complement.
CATCATATACAGCAGGATTAGGAAATGCAGATCAGGGGAGTCTGCAACAAATGTCTCCCATTATGAGGTGTGTTGCAGGACTATTCTGTCCAAGCACAGCTCCAGGGCCTCCATTTTTCCAGGGATATTTTGAAGAGCAAGGCTGCAGGGTGCTATAGAACAGTGCTTTTGTTTGTTTATTTGGTTTATTTTTAAACTACAGGAACCTGTAGGAACCTGTACAGGAACCAGCTGAACCATTCTGACCCTGCCAGGAGCTGAAAACCTGTTGCTGAGATAATTTTGCAATATCAGTTTTGTCCTTGGAAATACTAAATAATCTCCTGCTTGCACATAAACCTTCTCACCCTTCTTTCTGTGTCTTCATCCAAACCCCTCACTATGCTCCAAGACTGCTAACTGTTCCCACCTGCCTTGGTGTGGTAGGAACAATAGTGGTCTGGCAGGACTTAAAAAAAACCCAAAGCTTTATTGAGGCAGTAGGAATGGTGAGCAACAAAGTGCCCACACAGCAACTCAACTATCACTGATAGCAAACACAGGATCAGTAAGCAATGCCATGGCTTGCGTGCACTGCCAGGAACACCTGATGTCCTATCATCTGGCAGCAACAACCGATGATGCAAATGCCTTTTGGAGATGGTAAGAGTTGCACCATCCCTGGGCTCCACCAGTGTCAGTGGGACTTGAGAGGAGCATACCTAACATGAGTGATGAGAAGTGTCCTGCCTACACTCTGGGTGCCAGGCAGGGGCAGGCAGCTGGCAGCCTGGTTGCACTACCCATGCCTCTCAAAGGCACAGGGTCACCACTCTGCCTGGGCTGCCAATATTGGTCAAAGCACAGAGTGCCAGCAGGCAACGTGTCACTTGGCCACTGCCCTGTGGCTACAAAGACATTGCAAATAGGCCTATTACTATATTTTGGGCAGATCTGTACGTTGGAGTCTTTTGTTCTCAGCCCATCTGGAAGAATCATCAGCACCAATAATATCAAGAGAAATATCTCTGCTTCAAAACCACCTCCCTCCTCATCCACACCCTGTGCAAACAGAGGAAGAAAGGTCAAATGTTTTTTAATCTTAGTGACCTGGCTGTCACTTACATTTGCCCAGTGCTTTGCACCTCATCATCTCAAAGCCCTTCACTTCATCACAGTGAGCAGTTTTTTTTCCTCTACTCCACAGATGCAGAGAATGAAGATGACAGGGACAGCCCCAGGCAGCAGGGCCAGATAGCTGAACATGCCTCCTTTCTGATCACGTGGGGAGATACAAGCACCATCAAGTGTGAGTAGTCTGGTTGGCCTCTGTGACATCCACAGTGCAACATGCCATGGACAGAGATGGGACTCCATTGCCATGTCTCCTCTGAAAATTCATCCAAGCCTTTCCCTTCTGGTCTGCCACAGTGCCTTGAGCTCTCACACTTCTGTCACTTAGGATTTGGGGAAGGTGGTGGAATAAACCTCCAGGCAGCAAGTGCAGTATGGTTTCTAAACCATGCTGTGTTTGTTGACATCTCTTGTATCATGTCGTGTAGCAGGAAACCCTTCCTTGCTATTGGAAGGGCCCACCCAATAAACAGGCATATGCTTAGTCAGGGCCTCATTTGCCTTCATCTGCTCCTCTGTCATGAACAATATTCTTTTAATATCTACAGTGTCTTTCTGGTGCTAGCATTCATAACCTCTCAGAAGTAGAGATGTCTTTACCAATGTACTGTACTAACATTCCTACACTGAATCCTTAAAAAATATTGACTTTTCAGAATAAAGTGGAAGAGATCCAGAACTGCATGAGTCAATAATCTAGGCATATTTACTGAAATTCTCTTGGGCGAGACCTGACAAATCTAAAGATTCACTTTAAAAGTCTCTGACTTTACAAGGCACGTGATGATCTTATTGAATAAAAATGAGTCTATCTAGGAAAACTGTTTAATTCTGTTAAGTACTTTCAGATCCTATGGGACGAAGGTGTTCTGCAAACACAAGATGATGTTTATTATGACTGAACTAGATAGCTCACTGGATAGTTATATCTGTTAAAAAGAGAAATAGTAACCACAATTCATCCAGTACAATATCAACCAGGAAGAAGAAATACCTGTGCTGGCGTGCTATTACAATGAGGATAAGCAGTGTTTCTGTAGAGACTAACTCACTGGAGGCATGTGCGGTGCATAGGACAAACTGTGATTAAGAGTGATGCTTTGAAGGTGTAGGACTGCAGCTTTCAGATGTACTCAGTCCTTCCACCATTTCAGAGAATCCTTTGTTCATAGATCAGAGGTGCTTAGCATTTGCAAGGTGACCTGCACTCTCTTGCAGTATTCTTACAGTATTCAAGAAGTGTCCTATGAGTAGGACTATGGACCACTTTGATATGGGGGGTAGGGGAGATGCTGGAAACAGTCTGAGGAGCTAAGGTAATGTGAAGGTGAGGAAGAAAGAGAAAAGCACTGAGAAGAGTAGGGAAGATCAGGACTATCCAGTACCTTGCCTGTGGCTAGAGGAAGATCCTCCAAGGAAGAAGCTGCTGCTGGCAGAGGGAGACAGCCCTGCTCTGTTCTTACAGCTGGGTGGATCACAGTGTTAGCGCCTGTAAAGTTTTTAGAGAGCAGCCTGAGCAAAAATCTTTTGGTGCAGAGACCAGAAAACATTTTCCTTCTCTTTTCCATTCTGCTTTCATGTAGACTGGTTCTGGGTCCAGCTGCTGGTTCACAAACATGTGGAGTGAGATGGGGGATCAACACCACCCCTGCCCTAAACAAAAAGATGTGCCAGGGTTGATGGGAAGGCATTTATTTACCTGTCAGGGCAGCAGGTGTAGTTTGAACAGCCATTTTCTGTCTTCTCTGTCCTGTGTACAATTTACTTTATGAACTTCCAACCAGTCCATGTGGATGGATGTACATGAATAAACACAGAAGAATTTACTCCTCAAAAGCAATGCAATTCTCTCCTCATTTGAGGAAGGCAATTCTGCTGACTGTTGGTGTCCCTCCTGGCTTGTGCAGGTCTCTCTGAGCTGAGACTCAGTCTCTACTTTCTTTTCATCCTTTAAAACCTTCACACTGTAATTTACTGTATTCCTGACTCCCAAGTTGTACCCACTATGCAAATTTTTGGCAGAAGGAGATAATTTTGTATCCAAGGTCAGTACACATTTACAGTGAATTCATTATACTGCAATTGGCTTGGAAAGACTTTTGAATGCTAAAATTGTTGATACAGTTTCTATTTCTTTATCTTATGCAGAGTTGGTTTTATATCAATAAACATATTTTGAAGTTTTACTGTAAATCTCTAGTCATGTTGCACAGAGAATTGGAAAGAAATAGGAGTGCTGGAAAGGACTCTCTGTCCCTTGCTATTGCTCTCTCTGAATCTGCCAACAAACCAAGAGCACCTGGTGACACGTGCAGCCATCCTTTTGCGTATGTGCTGCGGGCAGGTGTATCACAGAACCATAGGATGGTTTGGGTTTGAAGGAACCTTAGAGATAATGTAGTTCCAACCCCCCTTCATGGGCAGGGACACCTCCCATCAGACCAGGTTCCACAGAGCCCCATCTAACGTGCTGCCCAGGGATGGAGCTTCCACAACCTCCCTGGGCAGCTTGTACCAGCCTTACATGAAAACCAGGGCTTTACTAGCCCTTCTGTGCCAAAGGCTGCCAGACACATGCCCTGGGTGGCTGTGACTCACTGTGACTCACTGTGTCAGGCAGGATCTGTCATGGCAAATAACATGAATGGTGCTGGGTGACAGGCTGTGTCATCCAAGGAACTTGGAAAAAGAACATGATAGAATTCCTTCTTTTTTTTTTGTTAGCCTCCCTTTTAAGGACATATTCATGATATTAATGGCTTCCTTCCCTTCTTTTCCCTTCCTTTCCCTCCCCAAAAAGTTTATTCAAGCTCAGGAGTTGCATATCAGACTATGTTAGAAAAATCACTTCCTGATCACACTTTTCCACCACTGCTCCATGGAGTTTGGCTGCCCTGCAGCAGCCTGTCTTTAGCAGAATCATTATGAGATATTGAAATAACAAAATGCCAGCTGGATTCCTAGGGTAGAAGCATGTAAATCAATAGTAGCTGGAAGAAAAGTGTTGTCCAATAGTTAAATTATGAAAATCAGAACTCACATGTTTGTATGCTTCTCTCAACCTGAGGTACTGATTCCTGTTGTCAACTCAGGCAATATTTTGACCTCTTTGTCTTTGGTACAGTTTTATTGCATAATTGAGAAGCAGCAAGACTTCACCAAACCTGGTTTTATGCATTGACATCTTTTATATTCGGGGAAACTGATTTCTAGCAATATTTATTACTTTTACAATGGTCCTAAACCATCAGTTCTTCAGAGTGCTGTTCAGTTTCTGAAGTGGGAGTGCAGTGTGAAAGAAGGAAGCTATCAAGAACTAACATGAGAAAAGAGCAGATAAATACTAAGAACAGTAACTGTAAGTTGCCATGCTCAGGGTTCACTCCTCTCCTGGGAGGGTGTCTTCTTGGCTGGGTGCAGCCATGTAGAGTTGCATTAGCTGCATCTGGTCTGGAATCTGTTTAATGAATCAGCCATTAATTGCCCATATTCTTTACATTAATCCCTGAAGGGTAAGTTACAGTAATATAGGCCCAGATGTGAGCAAAAGGGACTTGACTGACTTGTCCTGCCTGCACAGGCAGACTCAGAGCAGCAGATTAGTTTCTAGATGCTTCAGAGAAGTAACATCCCCTTTCTGCAGCAAGTGATAACCAAGCAACAACTGAAGCAGTGTAAATGTAGAACAGGACATTTTCCACTGAAAAACAACAGGGCAGAGAAGAGAAAAGAAACTGAAATGACATCCTATTTGTCCTGGCTACAACACAGAGATAATAATGAAAAAATTAGCACCTGGAAACCTTAGGATATGTGCTTCTAAGAGTTGGATTTGTGCTTAGATTTTGTATTTCTAGTTTCTGAAAAGACTCTTGATCAATACTGTATTACAGACTCCAGATTCCTGCTTAATTAAATAACAAGCTTATTAATTTATTCATTTATTTCTTAGCTTCTTGTTAACCAGGAAGTATGTTACAGGTAATATGAGGCTGCTGTTTAGGAAAGGCTTAGGACAAGACGTGACACTTTTAATATAAAAGTAAGATAGATGTTGTCAGTACATAGCATCTAAAGGAGCTCAGGAGATTCTTCTCAAAAATAAGTGGGGGCCTGTGTAATCTTTCTGGGACTGACTCACTTCTCTGAATGTGGAAGATGGCTAGTCAGCCATGACAATAGTTAATAACACATGTTAAGTTGGATAATGGATTCTTCACCCAAAAACATACCAAGTACTCCTGTGCTGTGGTGTAAGGCAGGCAACACATACCTTCTTTGTCATACTGCAAAGTGGAGCTTTGGTAACTTTGGCACAGGCTCCACTCTGTGTCTCTGAGAAAAAAAGTCCAAAATATGAATTCTGTCTTAGTGTCTCAGGTGCATGCAGCGGCTCAAAGGAGATATGGGTCCTGCTGGTGTGGAAGGTGGATCTGCCTGGTTTTCTTTAGAGCTGTGGTCCTGCAATGGCTTTGCCCCACTGGATCCAGGAGGCAACAGTCATGTTGGAGGCTGCTAATGCAGCCCAGTATGCCCCAAGTGTCCTACCTGCCTTTGGTGCCATTGACTGTCCCATTTCCCACCTGCAGACAGTTGGCATGGAGGGCTCAGCATGCACTGCACAGAAGTTTGGAGCCTCTTGCAGAGTTGCTTTTCTTTGGAGGTTAATGTGAATTTGAGGAAAGGTGTTGGTCTTTCATTGTCTTAGCCATGGGTTTTTCACTTGCTTGACTGTGGCAAAAAGGCATCTTCTCACTCTCAATATTTTAGAGAAACACATCTGAGAAAGGTCTTTCCTGAAAAAGTAAAACCTTCAAGGAATAGTCAATTTCATATAATGGTGGTGCACAGACAGTGATGTAGAACAAAACTGGAAATAATAGCCCAAAACCTTGTATTTAAATGGTACCAGTAGCAGTGAGGATAGTGCCTTCAGATGGCAAAGGAAGATAGTGGAGGAAGCTTCTTGGCTTTCGTATCTTACAACAAAAAAAAAGAGCCATTTGACATCTACAGCATAAGCAAAGCAACATCAGCAACACAAGCAAAGAACCTTCAGTGGCTCAACAAGTCAAACTAACTTGCAGGTGGTGAGAAACCATGACTGTTTGAGCTCTTCTCCACCCTCTAACACCAGGCTGAGGTGTCTACTCAGGATAGCTGCATATGGAAAAAAGGTTTAGAAATGCTGCATTTATCATAGTCCAGATCCACTCTTGTCCCAAAAGTGCCATCAGGACTGTGAACAAAAAGAATATACCAGCTGGGAATAATATATATTTTATAGTCAGTTGGCAGTTTCAGGTTAAATTAATCTAGTCAACTGTATTATTTTGAGAAGTGTTAAGAGGAGACAGCATTGAGATGGAAGCTATGACAGCACTGAAAGCAGGGAATAGGCTTTAAACATGGAAGCAAAGGGCCCTGTTGGGAGGCCATGGTTTCCAGTTCAGTTTTCTGGAATGTCTGGATTTCTACCACATACACTTTACCACTTATTTTTGTACAAATGTGAATTTAACTCTACGAAAAAGGTTCTATGTGTCTTTCCTCATCTCTTGTCCCAGACAGTGACCTTCATGGCTGTGGCCAAGTTGACACTTTCTCTTTGATCAAATCAGATCTCCTCAAATGATTTTATGCTGTTTTTCACTTTCAAAACTAGATTTTAAAGTTTCTTGGGTTTTTTTCAAGCAAGAGGAAAAAAATATGTATTTCAGTTTCTACTCTCTCTTTCCTCCATTTTGACAGGAAGGCAGATTTAAGTAAGCAATGTTCAGTGTTTACTGAAGAGAAGCACTTCTGATTATTTTTTAGAATTTGTTCACTTCTTTAAAAGAGAGAAATTAATCTCTGTGCTACTCTGTGCTACACAAAGTCAAATATAGACTGGAGCTTCTATCTTTAGGAAATAAGGCTTACTTGCCTTCCCAGCTTCTTCACACCCTCCCCTTTATTTCACTCTTTCAAAGGAGAGGATTTACTATATTAAAACTGTGGAGCCTTTTCAGATCTAATTTTCAATTAAAAAAATAAAAATAATTTTTCACTCAGTAAAGACTTTTTTTTTTCCATATTTTTTTCAGTTACTAAACAGTACAAAACAGATCCACCTTCTATATCTGACATTTTTCCTTTCAAAATTCTGACCATGCTGATCTTTGCTCTCATTTAAATTCATGCAACCTTTTAAGATTTAAATTTCTTCCTTAAAAAAAAACCAACTTCTTCCTGGAATATTTGAGTTTACTCTGCATGTAAGAATAAAATATCTAACCATAATACTAATGCCAAGCTTATCTAGTGGAGCCAAGTGTGTCCTTTGAGAGACTGGCAGGGAATACTTGACCTTGGGGGTAGGATGTGTAAGCAAAGAGGTAGTGAGATGGTCTTAGACTGAAGTTAAGCTCTCAACATCTTACAATGCCAACTGTCCTTCAGCTTCCCCTCTTGCATTAACTTCTGTACCCTTTCTGGGGGTTAAAACCCAAAAACTGAGAAGTGCTAATTCAACCTATTTTTTTCTTTCTTGATTGGTTCTGTTTCTGCTACATCTTTTCTGAAATGAGCTGACCCAAGTTAATGTCATTTTCAGGACACTTTGGCTTGTTGTTTTGTTTTTTTGGTGTTTTTTTTTTTTTTTCTTATTCACCTTTTTACTCTTTGTAGCTCACCTCTAACTGGAAACTTTCTGAGCACATTAATGGTGCTTCTCACAGTAGAACATTTTGATGCCTTTTCAGCAGTGAAGTCTCCTGGTAGGTCACTGCAAAGCTGAGTTTGATTTCACCATGTACTAATGCCTGACTCTATGACTTTGTGGATGATCTTTAACTCATCTCTTCTTATTTTCTTCATCTGTGTAGTGGGGACTGTGCTTCTTTTTCACCTTTAAAAGCGTGAATGTGAACCAATGTCATAGGATTTATCATCATTACCTTGCTTTTTATTTCATTTGTTTGAGGTTAAGCTGCTTTTACCTAAGTTTATTAAAGCCTCCTTAACTCAGGCTTTCCATTAGTTTCATTGTTTGTTTTCTCAGTAGCATCCTTGAATTCTTTTCCTCCTTTTGAATCAGCAAATCTGTCCCTAAAACTGCATACATATCATGAGGCCTTGACAGATCAGATGTTCAGCTGTCTTGTTCTGAGCCTGGCCTTGTTCTGCAGATTTGTTTCACAAACACCCTGTCTTTTACCCATTCTGCACAAACATACAGAAAGCATAAAGATATAATTTATAACCTAAAAAATATATAGTGGAATATATATATGTGGAAAAATGAGCACAGAAATTTGAAACAGCTGATTCTGAACCTTGTCTGCCTCCCTTGAGATCTGCCCCTGCAACCAGTGAGCCTGCTGGGGCTAACTTTTGTTAATCCATCATATATATATACATATATATATATATATATGTATAGAAATGTCTACCCACAAACAAACCTAGCCATCTACTCCCTCTGCTTCCCATTCAACAGTCAGAGCAGGCCTGTATTTTCCTTTACTTCCTTGCTTTTCTGCTCCTCTGTCTCTGGTCTTCATGAGGTAGAAACTCTGGATCAGGCATGAAGAACTGCAGCTCTCATCCAGACTCCATTTCAACCCTTTGCTCTTTATTCAATTTGTGAACAGAGAATTAAATTTATTTCCTTGTTATTATTTAATTCTGCAATTAATTTGCTTTGGTTTGCAAGACACTGTGAGCTGTGGATTTCAGGAGAGGTGGAGTACGAAATAAATATCTACTGACTTGGCAAGGCTGAGGATGTCTCATTGATTCTAAAATTCTCTGTATTATTCTCTGTCTGTTCCATTCTAAATATCCCCTCACTCTTCTTTCTTTGTTTTGATTGCTGCTGCACATTGAATACTTGTCTTCATTGAGCTGTCCACAATAATGTCTTTATTCTTTTTCTTGGAGGTTACAACTAATTCAGAGTCTATAAATGTTTACAAGTAGTTTAAAACTGTTCCGTGCAAACCACATACTTGAACTGAGTTTCATCTCATACCACTCTCAAATTACCTGGTTTGGTTCAGCCCCTTTGGAGCTCCTTGCCATCTTCTGCCCTGGTGAGGAGGCTGACTTATTTTTGTTTCATCAGCACGTTTTATCCTTTCCCATTTCCTTTTTGCAGGTTAATTAATGTGTATTTTTTATTGCACTCCTGTGATGGGTTGCAGTGTGATATATGGCTGGTTCTTTGAAAGGGAAATGAGACAGCTCTCTATTGAGAATGACCCCAGTCTTGGGTTATAATCTTTGGACAAGGCTATTTCTTGATCTCCTAGGAATGGGTTTATTGGCTTCTTTTTATGGCATTTTAAATTGTAATTATTTACAAGCATAAGAACACAGGGAGTTTTGTGATCTACATTTATCTGAAGATCTAACAGCCCCTTATTACTGTGAATATAGTCTGATAAAGTCCCTGCATTACTGAAATAAAGGTTTTCTTCCTGATTTTATAGATAGAAATCCAAATCACTTGGGGAATAAAGATTACAAAAGATAACAGGAAAAAGGTCTACCAAACCCAGTCTCTCATAGAAATGGGATAGAAAAGCAATAATTCTTTTAGGATACTTTTCCAGTCTTCAGCAACTTGGGTTTCTCAGGTATTTTCAAAGGCAGAGTTGGTATATTTTCATTTCCTAGCCCCCATGGCAAACAGGCAATTAACCCAGGAGAAGGAAAACCGGTAAAAATGTTGTAAGTTTTCTGAATGGTTTGTGCTCTGGTGGCTGCTCCTGCTGGTGAGCTTCTCTGCATGGTTTCTCCAGAGGTAGAAAAATTGTTCTCAAACAGGTCCAGGCCTGGACCACAGGTCTTTACTGGAGAGAACATGCCTGTGGATATATCTGTGTGTCTTCAACATGTTCATCATCATGATGCCTTTGGCTCCAGAAAAGCTGCCACTGCTTTGTTAGGCACTCCCATGGCTGGGTTGCTGGTTGCCCACATTTTTACATCAGGCAGGATGTAAAAGCCAGGCAGGAAATAACATGGCTTTAATCACTGGGGAGAACTGTCCCTGAGACTTCTACACATCTGCACTGCAAGCCAAGGACAGAGCTGGTGGAAGAAAATTTTCTGCCTTGAAGGGTAGACTCTACCCTTGGTGCTTCATGCTCCTTTTTTCCAAGATCTAATAGGGATCTTCCATTGCTCTCTTCTCAGCTGACTCCTCTTTAACCCCCACAGATCATGGGATTGCAGGATAATTCAGGCTAAAAAGGACTTCAGGAGGTCTCTGAACCAAACTCAGTTCAAAAAAGGTCAGAAGTGAGATCAGATCAGGTTGCTCAGGGCTTTATCCAGTTTAATCTTGAAAACGTCCCAGGAGGGGGATTGCACAGGTTCTCTAGGTAACCTGTTCCAATACCTGACTGTACTCATGGGGAAAAAAGTTTTTCCTGATACCCAAGTTGAACCTTTCTTGTTCAAGTCCAGCATCTCTCATCTTGCCACCATGCATTGCTGTGAAGACCTTAGTCATCTTCTTGATGACCTCCTCATTGGTCCTGGCAGGCTGCTATAAACTTTACCTGGGGAGACCTCTTGTCCAGGGTGATTAAATGTAGTGCTCCAGCTCATAACACCTTTTGTCCATTTTTTCGATGGCTTTCTTATGCTGGAGGTCTCAAAAGTATGCAGTGTGTAGATGTGGCCCAACAGGTGCTGTGCAGAGTGGGGATAATCCCTTCCCTCGAGCTCCCCTAGCCCAGCCCAGGATTCCATTGGCCACCTTTGCTACCAGGGTAGACTCATGAAGCACGGGCAGCATGTTGCCTGCCAGGACTCTCCAGAGCCTTCCCAGTAAAGCCAGTCAGCCCTGCCTGACTCTGGGTAGAAGGCAACCTAATAACCCTTGAGCATAGCCCTCCAGCCAAATTTTACCCACCCAGTTGTCCACCATCCAGACCATAGTGCTCAAACTCAGATATAGAACATTATTGGAGACACCGTCAAAAGCCTTGCTAAAGATGACATGAGTAACGTCCTCTGATCTCCCATTGTCCACAAATCCAATTATTTTATCATAGAAAGCAACTGGTTTGATCAGGAATTATTTACTTTCAGTCAGTCTAAGCTGACACAGTTGAAGGGGCTCCTTGCTGTGCTCTTCCCAATGAGTGGGATGGAACCTTTTCAGCTCCAGAGTCTTAGAAATGTTCTCAAAATCTAATTGCTTTTTCACTTTTTATTCTTTGACCATGAGTTCTTTTCTATGTTTCATATTTCTCACTCAGGAAAGTGCATTTCTGTCTTTGGCAACAGTTCATCCTCTTCCCTCCTGAACAGTGAAGCAGAAAAGCTCTTTTTACTTTTCTGCAATGCCTACATCTTCTGGCATCTGATCTCTACTCTTCTGTCTCTGGGAGACTCTAATGATTCCTTTGTTGACCACTTCTTCTTTACGTATTTCAAAAAAAAGTTCTATTATTTACCTCAAGTTCTTGTGTAATCTTCATTTCACACTTTCCTTTGCTTTTCCTGGTGTTTTGGTGTGGGATTTTCTTGTTACAGGCATCACCCCTCTGTCTTCCCTAATACGGTACCTGCTGGGTTTTATTACTTCTATTATTAACTTTGATTACTTTTTGTCAATTCTCAATTTGCTGCACTTCATCTAGCAGGATTATAAGAACATTTGACTTTTTTATTATTTAGGTATCACTTTTTTTTTTTTTTTCTTCTCTTCTCTCTTTTCTAAGTTATTTTCTAATATTGCTATTCCCTAAAATGCTGACTACTGGAAATCTGATACTTGTATTAAGAAACCTGCAAATAGACAAGACCCATTTTCTTTTTAATCTTACTCCTTTCTCCCGTTTGGGGAATATAGCAGCAATGGAGGCAGCCATGAATGCCCCTGCCATGAGGGCTGCATGGACAACAATCCCTGCTGTGCAGCACTGCTCTCTATTTTACATGCACATGATATCTAATTTATCAAAAGGCACGAGTGTGGTGCTACCTCTTCAATGTCTTTCTGGCACAAAAGCCCTTAAAGGAGGACAGTATAATTTCCTTTGTTTCACAGGCAAGGATCTGAGGACAAGACTGAATAATATATCCAGGCCATGGGAAACACAGAATCATAGAACTGTAGTGACTGGCTCCTTTGGGGGTTGCACTGTGTCCCTGAATCCACTGTATTTTTCACAAATGTACTTGCCAGGATTGAGAAACTGGTAAAACAAAGGCCAGGTGTTACTTCCAGATCACAGATCTGCAGAAGGGCTGGTGAGGGTTTTTGAAAGGGTGGGAATAGTCTTGTTTTATGGAGTTTTACATGGGATTTACAAGCATAAAGTACAACGTCCTTCCCAGAGCAGTATCACAGGCAGATTTGCTATTTCTAATAAATAAAGAGTAGTCCTTTCTTTTTAAAAAAAGTAATCTCTGGTGTGCTTTTCACTGTGTACTTGCACTTGGGTTATTTAGGGTCTTGCTCTTTGTGTTGTTGATTTCAGTTAGGACTTTCTTAAAAACTCTGGTTATAGCCTAGGAGTCTGCTCCTTTGCTGCAGAACAGATTTTCTCCCTCTCTGAGTATTTAAAAACATTTATAAGTTTCCTTGTAATTAATTAATGGGATATTTTACTGAATATCTGTGGATTGGTAAGTCTTTAAAAAAAAAAATCAGGATAATTGGGCAAAGACTGTTAAAAAAAAAGTCACTGTTCATAGAGACATAGCTGTAACCTTTTCCCTCTTCTAGTCTAATCAGAAACCCATCCTGCTTCTGGGTATTTTTTTGCTATGCTGGTAGTTTTTGCTATGGAAGAAGAGTGATTAAAAAATAAAGTACAAGAACCATAAGTATTCCCAACTGTGACTCTGTTGTGCATCTTTATACTTTTTGGAAATAGATACCCGCATGTAGTATGTATGACATGTACATATAATATCTAGAGAGATCTAGTTATCTTAAAGCAGGATGATGAAGTTACCCTCAGCTCCATATCCTTGTAGACAACAATTTGACATGATTTCTGGACATGCCAAGTGTCAGGAACTCCTTTTTAATTGCTTGGAAGAGCTCATTCCCTGAAAGAAGTGTTATTGCTGCCCCCACCCGCGTGGCCCATCCTAACTAGGGAAGGAAATCTTAAGAATCCAAGGAACTGCTGAAGGTTCCCCTTGAAACTTCAGAGTGAAATTGGAGGTGGCACCTTGCCAGACTGGCAGCTCCTTGATCTAGCCATCTAGCTTGTGTTTTGGGATTGCTCATAAATGCCTTTCTTATTTTATAAAGGAAGGCATTAATAATTCCTGGCAGGGGACAAGTATTTCCCCCCCTCCTGCCCTTTACCACCCATGAAGATCACAGAATAAAGCCTCCGGTGAAGGACATTGTCTGACACTCAAACAGTGGAGATTTTTTTGTGTGTGGCTCTGCAGCAGTCAATGGGCAGCTGTGAGAAGATGCCCAGGCCTGGCACTCCTCATGCCTGCCCACACTGTCATCCTGGCTGCCGCACTGTGCCTTGCTTGCAGTGTAACTTGGGTGGCCAAATGAGGTGACATAACAGCCTTGAAGGTATCATTGTCCACCCAGGGTTGAAGGACAGCTCGTGCTGGAGAACCCTGCTGGCAGAGCAGATGGTGCATTGGCCACACTGCCAGTGAGCTCCACCTCCCAAGTAAGTGGCCTCTCCAGCAGGATGCAGTAGGCAGGACAGATGTCCCCTTTTTCACCCCAGTTTCAGGCATTTTTGCTTCCAAACTCACACTCGTGGGATTTTTGAGAGCAGCCCATCTCCCGCCTCTGACCAGGTGTACTGGTTTTGGCTGGGATGGAGTCTTTGCTTTTGTGCTGAGCAGTGCAGATTGGTGTTGGGTTTCAGGGAGGGAGCTGTTCTGTCCCCCCCCAGCCTGTAGTGTGCAGGGACATTCCTTGCATGTACCTAGTGTGTATGTTACAAGAAGTGAGACCAAACTCAGAACTCACCCTCATCCTACCACTACTAGTGCTGACTCATCAGCCCTTTGGCCAAAAAGCTTTGGGTGACCAGTTGCACTCTGCTGCTGCATTGTGTCTGACATTACCTCCCTTAACTCTTTTTATATGTAGGATCATTGAGACTAATGATTGTTTTCAATTCAGAAGCAGAAAAATAAAGGGTGACTAGTGAGCTTGAAATGATTCACTGACTTTCCAATGTGAAGCAGAAATCCCAAGTGCTCATGGTGTTGAGGCTGTCTGTGGGGAAAGAAAAATAAAACGTTTGTTGTTCATGGACTCAAAATAAAGATGTTGCTCACCAACACAATAGGAAAATCATCAGGCAGTGCCTGTGGAATTGTTTGGTGACCTTTCTAGCCTGTCAAAAGTTAGTGAAGACATTTTAAAACAAAGCAAAATATTTATCAAATGTTAAGAGAATTGGCATGAAAACTGACAGGGCGTTTTTCCATCCTCAGGAAGAATTTCTTGACATGAGAAAAGAGAAGCAAAATTAATTTAACCCATTCAATGTGATACATGCACTTAAACTGACATGAGAGGAGACAGACTCCTACCAATCACACTGTTTACATCTTGCAGGAGATATAGATATATAGATATAAATATAGTTATAAATATAGATATATATGTATATATGTACATGCTGGCTCCACCACTCCTTTCCCTTGGTCTGTTAATGAAATTGTATGTATCATATTGGTTTACATAAAACTATTTAACAGCAACACAGACCTACTACATAGCCTGTGGTTCTCTCTGTGAAATTTTAGATCATTAGTTTCCATGTTGTAGAGCTTCAGGCACTGCTCTGCAGTGATGGTCTAGAGATCTGTGTTACCCATTGCAGTTAAAACATGTAAGACTGCTTAAAAAATGTAGTATTTGTGAAGAATAAAGTAGTCATTCTAATCTGTTGGGAAGATTTGCCAACACAGCTACAATATCTTCTCTTCTGCTCTCTGCTTCCATTATTGATCATAATGGGGAAAATGTATTCAATGGAAATTACTCACACTGAGTGACTGCAATTTTGGAAGGGAAGGTCACAGAATAAATGAAAATTAGTTTCATATGATTTTGCTTTGTAATTTGAGCCAGTTCCTTAACTGATGTAAAAATAGCAGGTTTTGCTGAGATCAAGAGTAGTAAACAAATTTATTTTAGCTAAGAAGCTCTGAACTACAAGACTCAATCAGAAAAGTAACACTTTTAAGTAAATTAATTTGAAATTTGCTGTTGATCAGATTTATTCAGCTATCTTTTAAAAAGAGTATTTTTTTCAGGATCAGCTATGTTTCATAGATGAAATCCCATCCTTAACTGGAGTCAATGGAGAAAAAAACATCCTGCTGTCTTCACTGGAGCACATGCAGAATCAGTGCCTTCATATGTTGCTAGTGAAATGAAGGGAATGGAGGGAGAAAACCAGGTACTGGCTACACTACAGGTCTTAAGATGGAAAATAACTGTGCTGCACATAGTATTTGTGCTCACATAACATGTAGGTGTCCTGATCTCATTCACACTGAACCCTTGATGCCCGTAGAATACAAAGGGGAGCTTTAATAGTTTTTAAAGCCAAGCACTGACACTTTGGTAGTGTATAATGAAGCTACAGGGAAGAGCAAAGAGATACATCTATTGAGGATGTAGAGTTTTTTAAAAAAGACAGGATAAGTGGCTGAAAAAGATACAAAGAAATGCTGCATCCAAGTATGACTGTTGCATGCTTGGAGACCTGAAAGAAAGGCAGAATCAGTGGAGAGATAACTAGTAGTCACATCTGTTTGCATTTAGCAGTGGGGCATGAAGACATTGCAAGGTCTTGAGCACTATGCAGGCTATGAGTGCTCATACAGGCACTGTTACACAAGATCGTGATGGGATGAATTTAATATTTTGAAACAGTTTATGCTGGTTTTAATTTTTATATTTTTTGCTAATATACACTAGATTGATTTTTGGAGCCCCAATTTCTAGAATTGCATAATATTTTTTTTTTAAGTTGGCCTTGCAGATGGACTTGTCTATAAATCTGTGCATAGGGTGTGCAGGGATGTCAAGTAAACCTTGAAGCCTGGGCAGCTGTGGTTATTTTACTGAGGGGAAGTGTGGCTGCTGCTATCTGTGAGTCAAATAAACCTTTGCCTTATTATCACATTGCTATTTAAAAGTTTGGAAAAAACATCACTCTTTGAATAACAGAAATTGATTGTTCCATGCCTTGAGGGCATGAGTTTCTGAGGTCAGCAGGGATAAGAAAAAAAAAAAAAAAAGAAAAATGTTGGAAGTTTGTGGATGTCTCTAAAAAATAATTCAGCTTCAGTTTCATTCCAGTGAATGAATGGCCTGGGGATCTGAAAAATATTCTTGATCTACCAGACATTTGCAGAGTTAGTGCTCTTTAAAAAGAATAAATGTTTTCATATCATTCCTAATTATATTATTTCCTAATGACTGGAGACAATTGCAGATGATTTGTGGCAAGAGATAGATAGAAAAGATGAAAACTCAAATGGGAACGATGTACACTGATGACTTTCCTTGAGTCTCTGTAGGGCAATTATTATTGCCTTTTACCAGACATAGTGAAGAAAGTGTATTGGTGAATTGGTAAAAGGTTACTCTACATTTCTTTTTCATTTCCCTAAGAATACAGAGATTAATCTTTATTTAAGTCCCTTTTCTCTAAAGTAGATCCATTTGCAAATGAAGAATCAGGCTACTGTGATAGACACCCTCAGTGCTGTCACACGCTGGTGCTTCCCTTCCCCTCCACCTTCTGTCTATAGAGAGCTGGTGGCATCCAGCTCTGGCTTTACTCCCACAAATAAAATCTTGTAGAACCCATGACTAGTCCACACTGCCATTCTTATGTGGAGCCAATTTTGCATCTTTCCTTCCAGATCTCCCAGGACAAGTCTCACTAACATCGAGGTGGTAATGTTTAACCTGGCTCTGTGGTGAAGTACACGAGGCCGTCAGATAAATGTGACGGGAGGGACCAGCTACTCTGCTATCTACCTCCTGCTCAGAGTAGACCTAACTCACTCCAGGTTGCTCAGAGAGTTGCCCAGGCTGCTTTTGAATGCCTCCAAAGACAGAGGTGGCACTGCCTTTCTGGGCCCCTTGCTGCAACCTGTTATCATTGCCTCATGCTTTTTGTTGTGACTCTGAGCAGAGGGACTCCAGGGATCACCCTGGGGCTGTAGCCAGATGGGGCTGGCAACGGGCACAAGGGACAGTACAGTGAGCCAGCTCTGACAATACGTCTGGAAGTGGTCTATCCTTCTCCTTTTAAAGGAAGGTGTCAGGTGCTCTCCATGGATGAGAAGTACTGTTTGAGACATTCTCTTCGTGTTACTCATCACAGATTGGCTCCAGCAACGAAGTAACTCTTTGAAGTGAACTTCAAGTTAAGCATAGAAAAGATTACTGCTCTTTTTATTGAGAGTCAAAAACCACAGTGATTTTTCACTGACACCACCTTAAGCAAAGCAGTACTCACACCCAGTTCTTTCAGCCTTCTCACCTTCAGTGGTATCCTGCAGCATCAAGCTCCACAGCACAGGGCTACTCTTCAGGAAGGAATTTTCTCTTATTTGAGTTGCTTCAGTGTTCAATTTCATGGCTGTTCCTTTCCCACCATCTCTATTCCTGCCTCCAGCTTGTGCCTTGAGACTGGAAAAGCACAAATCTCCTGGCTGCCTTCTCTAATGCTTTTGCTTCACAGCCCTGAAGGGAGATGGCCCTAGTGGTCCCCCCTTCAGTTGACCTGCACCATGGGGCTTAGCAGTAGCTCTACAAATATCTTTAATAGCACTGCTGCACAAATGGGATCTTCCAAGAAGGCAGAGCCAACATCTGGAGGTCAGAAACTTCAGCCATCCTAAACTAACTCATTGCTATTCATGAACTGGGACTTTTAGGTAAATAACTCCAGTCATTGCAATTTCTTTTCCTAGGAGAATGTTTCCAAGACTTTTATTGTGTCTATTGACCTGCCTTGCTTCCTGTAGCCTGCAGCTCTGCAATATTCTCTCTGAAATAAAGGGGCCCATAATTCATGGTGTTTATTTGACAGTCTTTGTGTAGTGAGGGTGAGTGAAGACAATGCTGGGGGGGTACGTTTTCCCCATTCCACTTGCTGTGATGCCAGTATATTTTGTCTCTTCTGCTTGAGTTGATGGGTCATGTAGTTGGTAGAGGCAAAATATCATGTGATTGTAACGGTCAACATTTTAGCTTCTGAAATGTTTGCTGAGCCTGACTCGTAAGCAAGTTTAAAAATCAAGCCAAGGTGAATATTTTGTCAATGTGACATTTTAAGAATAACAAAAAGACCAGTAATTTATTTAAAATATGTTCTCATTTAATGAATATTTCCATAAAAGCTTGAGGAAGCCTAATTATGTGGCAATTCTTCACCCCATTGTGGAGGAACAGTATTATAACTAGCTTCACTTTCCCAACTCAGCAGCTCTGTGATTTCTGATCATACCTCTAATTGCTCAGAAGCAGAATCTGTTCTCCTTTATATAACTGTTAAATGATTCAGGAATCATATTTATCTGGACCAATTGTTCCACTGATTTTCTCAAAAACTCATTATGGGAAAAGCATAACTCATTTCGTAAATGGCAGTTCTTCAATCTCTTGTCTTTCTTCCTTTCACCAAATGTGCATCCTCTGTAATGTATCATCAGGTCATTTTTAATTTTTCTCTGAAGAAAACCATGTTAATTACAGCTTGATTAGATGAGCAGTTAATGAGAGATACAGTTGCCTGCACAGTCTGGAAGAGCTGTTAGTGAAGGTTTTAGCAACTGAAGCTCCCAGGAATACGTAGCTTAAACTTTTCAGAATGAGACCAGGCATCCAATCAATATTTAAGCCTATTTCATGATTTTTCTCCCTGCAACTTTCACTTGCTGCTCAGCTAACCAAGAGCCTGTGATGTGACCCTTTCTGTTTTATTATGTCTCTTTTGGAAAAGATTGACAGGGGAATTCTTCTTACCACTGAAAATCATTAGAACAATTTTGCCTCACGATTTCTTTGTTAGACTGCAAACAGAATTATAGATGGATACAGGAATCTGGAGTCTGAATACTTCGTATTGGCAACAGAGCAGGCTCCATTCTCAGCTGCATTAGTGCAAATCAAGGTGGGTTTTTTTTGGTTTTTTGGTTGTTTTTTTTTTAAGTCAGTGTAGTTACTTTAGTTTTTAGCTGATATAACTCTTAAGAAGATTATTTTCAGGAAGAAAGTTCTTACAAAGCCAAAAATGGTACATACGCACACATATATAAATAGCTATTCTTTTATTTATCAATTTGCACTCTTGTTTTCCACTGAATAATCCTTTGCTGGTGCAATTTAGGGATTCAGACAGACACTTGGTGGCTCAACAAAGGGAAAATGTAAAATGCAATGAAGACTCCCTCTAATTTCCTTTAATCTCGTGCTGATTTGCTACCAGCATGGCCCTGAAAGAAGTATTACTTCCTGAATACAGAGCCTTGATGAACAATAAATTTTTCTTTCATGACAGGTTTATTCCCTTGTTGAGGAATTGCTTGAGAGCCGTTTCATTGTATATAGTGAAGGTGTAATTGGACTACAGCAGCCTTATTCCTTTAATAGATTAGGCAATAATTTCACATCACCTTTTAGTACACAGGCCTTTCACTCTGTTCAACTGATTGATTACTTGATCAGGATTCATTTGCCAGCATCTGTATAAAGCAGCCTTGCAGGAGGAAGAAGTATAAAACTTCTTTCCTTTGTCCAGAGGGTAGGCTCTGTATGAGATGGGATGAGATGACAGCAAAGCAGCCTGTGCTGCACAGAGAGGTCTGCAGGGGAGTTCAGGCCAAGTTGTCCAGTCTCCCTCACTGTTCAAGCCAGAACCAGTTAAACCTTTTGCTTTCCCTGTCAGACATTTGTGGAAATTGTTACTAACGTCCTGCTTGTTCTTTGTGGCCTGAAACTGCAGCAAGAAAACCTCTCTCTCAAGCCTCTTTCCACTGAAGTTGGGGAAAACTATGTTGATGCCTACAGAGGCAAAGACATATTTTGGAAATTGCACCCCATCATGACTGAGAGGTGCCTCCCCTGCTGTGGAAAAGAAATTGTCCCTGAGTTCTGAAAAAATATTTATCATTGGCTTTTCAAAAGCACCTGTTGTTCTGACAATAATCTAAATTGGACTGTGCTGAGGAAAAGCTGACCTTCTCCTTTCTCCAGTAAAGACTTCTATTGGAATTCGATAAATAAAATCAGTCAAAACCCACTTAAAATTCCTCCTAGAATATTTCCCTAGACACAAGCCAGAGTGAGGAATATCAGGCTAAAATATCTCTTGACATAAATCCATTGAATCTAAATTAATCTATCTCTTGGAACAACCTGATTGTGGTATCAAGTGAAGTATCCATTTGGTATGGCACCCAAGACTTAAACAAAGTTACATCAGCAGAGAATTTGTTTTGCTATCACTGCAGTCAGAGCACCAGCTCTGCTTTTAATACCACACTAATAAATCTCCCTCTAAATGTTGCATTATGAAGATTCAGCAATAAAAACTTACTTGAGTTTTCTTACAATATTAATTTACAAAATCGATCGAGACAGAGAACTGGAAGATTTTCTTTCAGAAAAAAAGAAGGATGTTTCTGTGAAGGTTTGAAGAAAATTTATTAAACTCTGTTTGAATCTCACTTCATTAAACATTTAGGCTGACTTGCTGTTTTGACATTTGTTATAATGGCTTTTGTGTCTTTCTTTAAAACTTGTTGTGCTGTTGGTGTCTATATAGAAGTTTCAGAAAACAAAAACTTTTTGGAAAGCAGACTGCAAGTCAAGTATGAAGAAGCAGTTATCAAATGAAAACATTGAAGTAATAATATCTGCTTGGATATTTTTGCCTAATGTTTTTACAAGGAGCCCCAAGCACAGCCTGCAGCAGTAAGAATTCCCAGACATTATCAAACCTGGATGAAGCAAGAGAGATTCTTGTCTCTGTATTGGCTCTCTTGTCTCTGTTTTTGTCTATACTGACGTACAGCTCTCATGTACATTAGTCACCCTGTGTAGTCTGTGCAAAGTTGATCCTGATCTGCGCTGTGCCATTGCTTGCCAGCAGGCTTCGCTGCTAATCTACCATGAAGGATGCTTCATTTGCTGCCAGGTGGGTTGCACAGAGGGACTGTGTTGTCCCAGTTTTCTTGCCCCTGTCCAGAAAATTGCACTCATGCTTCAAAATGGGCAAGTGGAGAAAGACAGCCTCACATACCATGCACACATTCTGCCTCATTTAGCACCTACATGCAAAAAAAAGAAAAAAAAGTTAATAGAGCTGCCAAACCAATTATGTTATATTAAATTAGATTAGTGAGCCAAAAAATTAAGACATCATGGCAGAGAGGTCTAGGAATGTTGTGGCAAAAGGGAATATGGGATACTCTGCTCTAGAAGAAATGAATTTACTCAGTAAGCTACCACTGAAATAAAAATATTTTTAAATGTCAGATGGAACTAAAACATTTTAGACATATGGTGCATTAACCAAATGTTTAAACATTTGTCTTTAGCTGCATACGTGTAAAACTGATGTGATGTGTTTTGCAAGAGATACAGATTATCTTTAACTGCATTAAAGTGCACATGTTCATTGTGATGCAGGCCAGTTATAAATGCCATGCAGACCACATCTCTCCAATCTCATTTATTGTTGATACCCACACTTTTCTATTGCTTTGAAAATTATTGGTCATCTTTATTACAGCGTGTTATTTCTGCTGACGGAAAAGACAAACAACAAACTTCGGTACTCAAAACTGCCCCAACACCAAAACCAAGAAATGTTCTCTTTTCATTAATCATGATACTGGACTGGGTGTCAGAAGGAACATTTGCTACACATGCTATAAATTATCTTGGGAAATCTTTGCAATTCTCTGGGTTTAGGTAGTTTGCCAGATTGCAGAGATAGCCATCTGATAAATCAGAGGAAACCTCCTCTGTCAGCCCTTCTCTGGCTTATATAGATGCACTGGGAATTGTAGGGAGCTTGGAAAATTCAAACAATAACTGCAGAAAATATGCACTCAGTGGGTGTTCTCAGATAGATAGTCATCTTCCCACAATGTATAAAACTTCTTGAGTTTTCATAAATATCCACCTATTGTCTGAGTAGGGAACAATGTGACAGAAAACCAAGCTCTCTACTGTTATGAGGAAATACGTGAAGAAAAGAGTAATCTTTTCTTGTTGTGCAACAGTTTCTAAAAATTATATTCTTTAAAAACTGCTAAACCAAACAATTTTCTGGACTTCGAAAGTAAATGTCTTGACAATCTTTACTTTAAATGACCATGAAATCCTCTCAGTGAAGCAGCTGAGAGCTAATCAAATTGTAGGGCTTGAGATGATGTTTAGGGTTGGTTAGGATTCCTGCAGCCTTTTATGGAAACCTTCAGACAGGCACGCAGATCTATTAGGTGGAAAAGGATGGGGGATGATAAGTCAAAGGGGAAAAAATGTAATTGCTGTGATACCAGCTGTAAAGAAAGTGAACTGACTGGAAAGAGGGAAGGAGAGTGTCTGAGTTAACCTGTGGCTAAATAGTGGCCACAGTGTACTGAAACCATCTGCAGATGCTGCAGAAATGTGTGAGGAAGGCCACTGAGCAGAGCATGGCAATAATAAATTGTGTAGGTCAGAAATGCTTTAAGTCTTGTTTTAAAATCAGGCATCATCAGAAAGCTGGTGATACTGTGTGGCAGTGATGGATTAACCCCTCTGCTTGTCCCATGATGAGACTGACTACAGCGTTTCCCCAGCTTCTTTACCCAGAAACAAATAGAAAACTCAACACATTGGCACTGCAGTGCTGGAAGTGCAAGCTCTGAGCAGGGCTGGAGAGCACAGCACAGCCCCACAGAGGTGGCAGGAGCTGCTGTGAGGCTTCAGGACTCTTTGCTACCTGTTCCAGACAGCTCTCCTCCTCTGCCTTCTCCTTTTCTTCCTCCTTCTCCTCCTCTCTGCTCTTCTATAGTGTTTAAATTAAAGTGTTTTTCTTTGTGGTCAAGACTGTAAGAGGAACATTTTGGATTTTATTCTGAGTTATCCACTTATCTTCTGGGCTTGCTAGGAAAGAGCAGAGGAGGAACTTTTCCTTCCCTTTTGTTTTTCCCACATCTAACACCATACAGGGGACATACTTGCTCCAAAGGGCACATGCAGGTACACTGTTTTGGCACAGGTATAAGCTTCCTGAAAAATAGCTTGATTCAACATGATTTCCAAACCAGATGACAACGCAGCAAGCTCAAGACAAGTCAAAAACTGTTGG
The DNA here is from genome assembly GCF_000747805.2 of Chaetura pelagica. NCBI lineage: Eukaryota > Metazoa > Chordata > Aves > Apodiformes > Apodidae > Chaetura > Chaetura pelagica. The sequence continues at coordinate 3,258,604 of NW_009952880.1, read as the reverse complement.
CAGCTGTTCTGCTGGTTGCTGTATCCCAGCTGCATTCCTCAAACCTGCTGAAGTTGGGGAGCCTGGGGCTCCTGGCTGGCAGAGATGTCTGCTTTGCGTGTGAGTGGCAGCAGTGCCCGGCTCCATGGCCAGCCCCGCTCCTCCTGCAGGCCCTGTGCCCACAGGTGCCAGCCCAGGCCCAGCTGGGACCTCTCCTTGGGGCGCCTGGAGGGACACCTTCCTCCAGATGCCCACGGCAGGGATGGAAGGGCTGGAGCGGGAGGCAGAGGCCAAGCCCAGTGAGCCACCAGCTGCTTGGCATGCCACTCTTTTCAAGGGGCAGCAACATGCC
>NW_009952880.1:3251727-3258116 GCF_000747805.2 Chaetura pelagica | reverse complement strand
CATCCATATCACACTAGGATGCGTTCAAGAGTATCAAAACTGACATTTTTCTACATTTACATTTTGATCAGTCAAGGACAACTCAAAAAGCAAGTGCAAAAGCAAGCTGGCAGTACCGGCTGCAGTTACCTTCAGGAGAGTTGGAGAGAAAGGGATAGGCATACAGGCAGAGGAGGGAAATGGGGATCTCAGAGTCACTTTATCATATCAAACTGTTGTCTTCTTTAAGATAAATACCTCCAGGAGCTGAGCCTCAGCAGCCTGGGCCACAGCTCATCAGACAGGTTGTGAGTCATGCTGACTCTGGGTTCACAGGGCATATCTGGTGGAACTTTGGGAAAGGGTGGCCAGCTGAGGAGAGTCACTAGCTAAGCAGCAGCAACATTAAACAACAGCTCTTACTCTCATGAGCTTGTGGGTTTTTTTCTGGTTTTATCCCCTGTTTCTCCTTCTCACATAATTTTTCAGACATTTGGACCAAAGCAGACAAGGATCATACCCAAACAATGTGCAAGAGCTTAGACTGCAGGGAGATGTCACTGTCCAGAGGAATTTAGCAGCCCTGTTTACCATGATATTGAATTGCTGTTTTGTGGTTTGGTTGTTTGTTGTTGTTTTTTTTTTCCACCTCTGATTGCCTTTTTGTATCCTGAGATCTCAAAGCAGGTGCAAAGATGGATAAAAGCTGTTTGCTGATAAGGGCATGGCACAAGAGTAGTGGCATAAAAGGGCAATAACCTGCCACATTTATGTGGCAACTGAATGTCTTGTACAGATAGACATTTATTTATCTTTTGAGAACAAATCTCTCCAGTAAAATTTAGAAAATCCCAGACATAGGAATACTGAGCCTAAAGCATATTATCCTCTTAATACTGAGCTTCTGTGAGACGTATTTCAGTGTGAATTCACCTCATTACTCCAGATTATTATAGTGCCTTTCCCAAACAGCAAAACTAGAAATGAAATCTAAATTTCATTTAGAATGAGATGACCAGAAGCCAGTTCTGTGAAAGGAGTGAGTTTTACGTGAAGATAATAAATTTGGGTGTGACAGACATACTGAAGGAAAACTGCTTTAAAATAATGTGTGCCTCAGAAGCTGTGGCTATCTGCCCGTCCTTTCCCGCTCGCACTTACTTAGCCAGATGTATGTGTGGCTCCTCACTTGGAAAATACGTTCTAACTCCCCTGCCTTTATGAGTGACTGGCCCAAGTCCAAGGTCTCCGAAGTATCATATTTCTGTCTGCATGCCTTAGTGTTCACAGCTAAACTAATCATTACAACTGGAGTCGTTTAAGTACCTTAATGTCTGGATGGATGGAAGAACACTGCTGGAGATTAATTTCTCTACTTTAACACTAAAATCCATGTAAGAAGCCTGGGTTAAATAATCTTCACCTCCTACTATGAGGCTAGGCCAATGGACATTATCATGCCTCTTATAAAGAGCTTCTAGGGGAGTGGGGGGTGATTTTTACCTTTTTTTGGACAAATTGTGTGCACAGCAGGTGATACGTGATTTTGGGCAATGGGACAGATGACACTGAACACATATGACTACTGTTTACCAAGTGTGATTTCCCGTTAAATATGGTAAGAAAAGCAACTTCATTATTATGAATGTGGACTTTGCTTTAATGATGTGCTGAATGCCTCATAACTGTACCTCTCAGGTGGTTCCTTGGCATTACCCTTGAGATGTTTCAGGACTTGAAGCAGAACACCACTTGCTATGCAGTTGTTACATTTGCAGCACGGACAGAAGTTGCATTGCTTTGCTATGAACTTGTAGCTTGAATTCAAAAGCAGTATCAGAGAGATGAATTCTCTTCTTGAAACACAGTTGTATTTTTTTTTTTTTAAATAGTATTTCACCAACCAACTTTCACCCTTTGACTGCCATAAGCAGCTCCCAGCACAACAGTAAGTCTATAAATATAATTTGATTTCTTACACCAAACCTGAGGAAGTCTCTTACCCTCAAAAGGCTCTGTGGCTGTTGCAAATAAATGGCATTCTTACTAATCACTGTTCAGGTTTTAAACTGTACAGTGGTACAATGGCAGCTCTGGCTCATTATAGCATGGTGCATCTTCAAATATATTCACCTTCCCCTTACTATAACTCCTTGTCTTTCTTTGATTCCTCTCTTTTAAAAATACAAAATATTTTTGGAGGGTAGGATTTCAGGAAGTGTATGTTTTGCTTCAATCTTTAATGTGAAGCTAGGGTCTGATGGTAAAGCAGCTAAATTAGGCCAAAATATGGAAACAGAAATGGAAAAGATAAATGAACTTGTATCAGAGAGAGATACGGCCTAGCAGTGATCACTTTGAAAATATTGCTCTTGCCTCCATGAAGGTGAAGGTGTCTCTATTTCCACAACTGAAAAGTCAAAAGAAAAAGGCCTGCCTGTATTTACAGGGGTGGTGCTACATTTGCACACACACAGAGAAATGTTTTTACTTATTTATTATGATGGAAACAACAACGTGGCAAGCAAAACTAGGATAGGAATGACATTACTAATGCAAAAAAGTCCAATTAACAAAGAACACTTGGAATACTTGCAAAACAGATACTGTCTCTTTGTAAGGGAAACCTCTCTCTATTACAGAAGATTTGTCTTCAGAAGGTATGTTTTTTGGAGACACTCAGACCATACAATAAAAATAATTTATTGAGATGGGTCACAGCATCTCATTTGTGTCATAGCACATCACTGTGTTGCTTGACTGGGTCTTTGAAGTTTTTGACACATCAACCTCGATATGCATAAGTTTATTGCTTCTTTTGTTATGTCCTCGGTCATTAATTCCTAACTCCTTTGAACTACATTTTTGAAAAGACAGAGTGGAAAAATGTGCTCTCAGTAAACATCTGTTAAGAGTGTGAGACACCAGAAAGGAAACTTCACTGTCACTGCAGCCGCCTTTGTTCAGAGTAATCTAACTAGTCATCTCTTGTACTTGAGGCTATCTTGTCAGCTAGGTATTGTTTCTCTTCTGCTGAGCAAAATCAGACTGAGTTACTAATTCCCCAAAGAAACCAGATCCTTTCCACTTCTGAACCATTTCCCAGAGTATTGCTGTTCTGGGGTATTATTTCATATTCTATGCCAGATTTCAGTTTTCCATTTCTTACCTGGTTTCTCAGTACATGATCCCTGCACCCCTTTTCCAACTTTCCTCCATGTGATGAGGACACCATTAGTATTTCTTCTCCATGCACAGCATATACAACAAGGGCTTTTCCTCCTCAGTGGCCTCTCTTCCACCTCCCCAGCCATCATTTGCCTGGAGGAAAGCTGTCTGTCTCTGAAACCACTGAGAGAGGAACAGATGTATCAAGGGACACTGCCAAACAGTGGAAGACTGAGCTGAAAGAGGTGCTCTGAGATAATCTTTCGTTAGCCCAAGCTTTCTGCTAGATTTTCTTTTGGATCAGAATGCAAACCAGGTGAGGTTCAATCAGATTTCAGGATGCAGAACCATGTTTCTAAGGCTTTTCCCCTCCTCACTTTAATATACGATAGTCTTCGGGTGGCTATTTTTGACCTGGTTGAGAAATGTCTGAGGTTGGTAGCCAGTGCTCTGCAGATTGCTTCAGAAGTGAGGCAGATTGCTGCACAGTCTCCTTTTCCACTCTTTTCTGATAAAACCATTAATACTCCTCATAAGCAAGCTGTGGAAGTGTGTGAACCATTAACCTTAATCCATTTGACATTCTCCTTTCCATGTTTTAATTATATTTACAGCTTTCCAGGAGGTTCTTTGCCTTTCTCTTTTTTATGAAGGCTTTTCTCAGCCAACCCCAGCTTCATTTTAACTTCTCCTGCATGCACTTAGTAACATCTGCAATGTACCTTTCTTGTGCCCACAAAATTTGGCTTGTAAGAAGTGATTTGAAAAATAGGAACATAAGTATAGTTTTATATTTGTATTTCCAGGGCACTTATCTACTAGTGATTTTCTGAGCCCTTTACATAAAAACATAATAAATCAGGTAAAAATAGAAAAAAAAATCTAATCAATGCTGAAGGCCATCCAACTGAAATGGCTCTTGCAGCTTGGCATTGATTCTCTTTTCATTTCTGAAACCTGCTCCTTGCAACACAGCTGCGTCTCACAGTGGCTGTAGCCCAAAGTGAATCCATGTATTGTCACATAGGCACTGGGCTTCAGACAAAAAGCATCTGGTTTACAATGTAGAAAAGTAGCTCAGAACACCATTTTGAAAATAGAAGATCATATTATGGTTTGATTTGGAAAGGATATTAAAGATCATGTAGTTCCAGCCCCCCCTGGGATGGAGATCATCAGCTCCGTGAAGCTGAAGGGCCTTGTCAGTGAGCAGTGATTTACAGCTACCGAAAGAGCTCTCTTCTGTCACTGCTAAGGCCAAAGGTCCCATCTGTGCTGACCAGTGAGGCAGGTCTCTGCTGTCATTCTGGTCCTCAGGGGTCAGAAACCAAAGCCATTCAATCTAACTTTAATCCCTCTGTGGCTGCAAAAAAATGAGTGCAGTTCATTGTGCCACCACAGATGCCCTCTGTGCCTCTTTCCATGCAGACAATCGTTTGAAAGGGATGGGTCACCTGGAAAATCAGAGTCTCATCTGGCAGCCTCATGTGGTTGTTCTGGTATCTAAAAGCATCTCAAAAGATACAAGATACCTATTTGCAGCTACATGAATTGGGGCAGGTTTATTCTACCCTATACCAATGAGGAAAATTGTTTAACCCCTGCTAACAGAGATACTCCTTAAACTGGGCCAGAGCTCCCTTGAGTTCATTTTCCCTCCAAATTTCTCTTAAATAACTTTTTGAAGGGCTGTAGTTTTTTTCTTCTGGGCTGCTGCTGATAGTAATGGCATGATAGAAGCTGTATCAAGCCATGACTGGGTTTCTCTGAAAACCTGCAAGTCGTAATCCAGGTCTTCCATTACTTATCAGTAACACAGCTTATAGGGCTATGTTAGCAGAACCACTGCAGACGACACTCATTTGGGTGGGTGTGCTGATCTGCTTGAGGGGAGGGAGGCTCTGCAGAGGGATCTGAGCAGGCATGGGCTGAGGCCAATCATATGAGTTTCAATAACACCAAATGCTGGGTCCTGCATTTTGGCCACAACAACCCCCAGCAGTGCTACAGGCTGGGGGAGGAGTGGCTGAAGAGCTGCCCAGCAGAGGGACCTGGGAAGTGCTGATGGACACCCAGCTAAACATGAGCCAGCAGTGTGCCCAGGTGGCCAAGAAGGCCAACAGCATCCTGGACTGCATCAGGAATAGTGTGACCAGTAGCACCAAGGAGGTGATCCTGCTCCTCTAGTCGGCCTTGGTGAGGCTGCACCTCAAGCACTATGTGCAGTTTGGGGCACCAGAGTATAGGAAGGACATTGAGGGGCTAAAGACGGTGCAGAGAAGGGCAACTAGGCTGAGAACCAGCCTTATGATGAGAGGCTGAGGGAGCTGGGGCTGTTTACCCTGGAGAAGAGGAGGCTGAGGGGAAACCTCATTGCTCTCTACAACTACCTGAAAGGAGGTTGCAGGGAGGTGGGTGTTGGCCTCTTCTCCCTGGTGACCAGTGACAGGACAAGAGGAAATGGGGTCAAGTTGCACCAGGGGAGGCTCAGATTGGATATTAGGAAAAATTTCTTCAGAGAAAAAGTGGTGAGGCATTGGAACAGGCTGCCCAGGGAGGTGGTGGAGGCACCATCCCTGTAGGTGTTCAAAACATGAGCGAACATGGTATTTCAGGAGATGGTTTGATGCTTAGGGGTTGTAGGGCAGATGGTTGGACTTGATGATCTTGAAGGTCTTTTCCAACCTCGATGATTCTATGATTCTGTGATTCTAACCATTGATGAGCATACTAGAAGAGATTTACTGTCACCGTGTTACTGCGCATCACTGTGCTTCCAGGTAGGATTTTTTTACCCTGCTCTCAACCTGGGAGTCATTAAAGCATTCTGCTGAAGTGAATTCTGTCCTTTATCTTTCATAAAACCACAGACAGACCATATCTGTATTCCTGCAACATATTTTTTCCTGCCCTTTCTGTAAGGAGGATGTCTACTGTACCTCATTATTGCAAAGTCAAGGCACTTCTCAGTCTTTCACATCACGTCAGTCAGTAGGGAAGTATAGCGACAGCCATTTAATGAGGAAGGACTGAAGTCCAGTGGGAAGACTGAGAAAAGAGAGATTAAAACAAATTTACAACCAAATTCCCAACTCTATTTCTTATTCCTGTGACGATGCTTTTTTGCTGATAAAGAAAAGCTGCTGAAATTATCAATAGCTGGACAAAATGGCAAATGGTAGATCAAAGTCTTACGTGATTTGTTTTCCCTGTGTGTGTAGGGAGAAGTGAAGATATTTATA
>NW_009952880.1:3246306-3251657 GCF_000747805.2 Chaetura pelagica | reverse complement strand
TATAGCATGAAGACTATAAGAACAAGACAGACAGGTTACTGGGAACAGCTTTCAACTGTTGTCAGCTGAGAGGTTTTCTGTACAAGAAGTGATTCCTCTCCCATTAACTTGTTGGACGGTCAGTGAAACCATGTAAAAAAATTTCGTGAACAAAAGCCTTTGGCAAAGAAGAAGCATTTATGGATTAGATTCCTTTTACCCATGTGTTTGTTAGCTCCTTCAAAATCCTGTTATAGAATTCTAAGGCAGGACTTACCTTTAAAAAAGCTGTTCTGACTTCCAAAAATACTTCATATGTATTTAGGTATCCCCTCCTCCCCTATTTCGATTTTTACTACAATTCCTTCTGATTTGTCTGGTAGCCATGTCAGCCTTAGACATCAGTAAGTCTCTCTGTCTCCACTACAGAAAGGAAAGACATTATAGCTTTCCAGTTCCAAAGTCATTTAAGGCAGAAGTTGAAGTATCACAACTGACCATTCAACAAATTGATGGAATAGCTCAGTATTCAGATTTTTAATCTGCATTGGTTAGTCCTGACACTATCTGAATGCCTTGCACTGATGCCTTAAATGATGTGATTAATATCTATAACGTGATGTTTACTCTTCTCTCCTTCTCTCGAGATAACTGTGTGCCTTGGAATATCTTAGTTTGGTACAGCTTCATCAGTTTTGGTTTTGTTTGGCTTTGTTTTATTTGAAAAATGCACATGTTGCTCTGTATTTATTTTAGAGTAGGCAAGGTGAGAGAAACAGGGACCTTAAGTCCTCAGGGAGCTCATTCCACACTCACAGGCTGACTAGTCCTGTCTTCTTCTCATATAAATTTTGCCCTAGTTTTCGGAAGGTCCAGTTCCAACAGAAGAGCAAAGTAACAGTACAGATTTTACTGAGGGCTTTAAGCTGTCTTTAACATATTTTGGGCCAAAGATGTGAACATTTTGAATGACCCATCACATTGTGAACTCCATTTGGTAGTCTTTGAGAAGACAACACCAGACCTGGAGGATAAATGTGATTTCTTATGGCCAGCTCTATTATTTGGAGGGCTGTGTGAACCTCCCAGGTACAAATTGGATGCCTTGAGCTAGACAGATAACACCAGTGAGGCAGGACTGAATAGCTGAAATGGTCATTGCTGGACATGCAACATGTCTCAGCCAACTGCAGAAGCTGTGTGCAATCCCTCATGCCAGAAGTTAGCATTGAGAGGGAATAACTGCTTCAAAAGCAAAGATCAACAGGACCCTCCCAGAGTGGCTGGGTTTGGGTTGCAAGCTTCTTAGCCCTGTGACACAACACACTGCCCCTTCATATGGACTCTGTGTGTGGTTTCAGACTCGTAGAACATACATTGGCTGATAAATAGATGCTGAAGTTTAGTAGAGGGAGCTTTCTCATTAATATTAATCTGCATTTTAGTGTGTCGTGTGATGTCTAAACAATTGCATTCCTAGTGTTCAGGAGCCAACCTCACGTTCCTGCTAGTGCTTTCTGAGCTGCTCTGGGCAGCCACCCAAAGGGTTGGGACAGAAAGGCTGGAAGTCTTTTCATATTTAAGAGGCTGAGACTGGTGCTTTCTAGCCCTGCTAGCTCAGTTGGTTCTGTGGTCATTTTCAAACCTCTCAGACTGAAGCTGAGCAAAAGAAAATTATTAAAAGCAGCAAAGGACTAACTAGGAATTTGGTAAGAAGGAAGGGCATCTTAGCTTGTTGGTGCACTTGTATTTTTTCAGGCATGCATCCAGTATTAGACTCAAACTCTTAATTACCTTTAGGCTATGATTTGATGTGTCTTACTTTATTCACAGGTACTCCCTAGAGCTTTAAGTCCTCTTTTCAGAGCACGCAGCCAGGCAGGGTCAGCTGGCTCATCTGCAGCCTAGAATACACCCAGGTAGTAGCCTACATCAGGTCTTTTTGCAAACTAAAGAGCTAACTCCAAGATAGTGCTCTTTACTCCCACCCATTCCAGTTAGAAGGAGGCGGTGGAGTTTAATATGAGGTGTAAGAGATAAACCAGGTTTTAGTTCCTTCAGATCACTGGAACAGTGCAGCCACTATTATGCCATGGACTGCAGTCCCCTCAGGTCCTTGGCCAGCTTGGGTAGCTGCAAAGTGCCTACTCACAGTCTCCATGGAGTTCCTGTTGGCAGCATTATTCTTTTTCTACTTCTTGTCCTCATTTAGTTGGGTTATCTTGCTGCACACTGTTAAATGCTACCACAATCCATATCAGAGGTGGCTACACGTCAGGTTTGGGTGAAGTAACCTCTCATTAGGGGAGCCTGATCTTCCAGGCTTCACTCCTGTGAATAATTCAGAGTTGTGCAATTAGGCTTCCAGAGGTCCAGAGCTACTATTGGGTGATGTACTTGGAAGAATAACCTCACTTGAGTGGCCCAGAGTTTTGTACACATCTACACAACACCTTTGCTGCAAATGTGAAGCCTTTGTTTACATTTGCTGTTTCAAACCAATTTGAAAATAAACATGATTTTTGAGAAAACATGTGAGAAACGGAAGGGATTTGCCTTGCTTACTCTGAAGCCATTAGAATATTGGGACTTTGAATACTCTTGTATGCTGAACAATGATGTCCACAGACTTTCAGCTTGGTTTGAGGTCAGTGGAAGCCAGAATTGAAAATGCATGCCACTGGCCTCAAGTGTAAATGGACTAAAACCACTGGAGCAAAGACTTCACTGTTCTTGGTAGCTTTGCATGGATCTGTGAGCCATAAGGATGCTGGTCAAGAACTTTGAAAAAATATTTTTTAAATAAGTGCAAAATACAAATATGTTTGTTTTATCAGCAGACATTAATTTTTCTTCTTTTCTATGATCTCTGGACTAAGCAACTCATCAATGACACATGGCAAGAGGTGGGCACCCTAGAAGACAATTCCTCCCATTTGAAGACAAGGGCTAAGACAGAGAAGATTAGTTATCCCTAGGGCTGCCTTTTGCTCTGCTCTGACTATGAAGGAAGCTTTAACTAGTAATTTGGCAGAGTGGAGTACAGTCACCCAGCCTAAGTACATAATGGGAAAGGCATCTAAAGTTCCTGCATGTGATATAAAATAGAACCTTGGTTTTTCTTTCTTGAGCAACAAAACGTATCAGCTGTGAGTTTTGCCCAGCAGGAGGTACATACAATATGTGTGCACATATTTAGAATTCACTCAACTTTAAGGTAAGTTACACATGGTGAGTTATACATGCATTTGCTTTCAGATGCAGTCAATATCTATACTGGCAGGAGATTTTTATGTTTTGATATACTGCTCTAGTGATTACCTATGTAGGGTGAAATGCATCCTTAAACACTGCACTTTCAAAGTAATATGCACAAATCACTCAGTGCCCATCACTGGCAGATAGTAAATATTTTATACCTTATTGAAAAATAATATTTCTTCTTCTCAAGTATTGCTCATGTGTTCCCTTTGGGTAAGTCTCAGAATAGCGTTTTGGGATTCATAAAAACTAATAGTTCCCTTTATGCTTTTAAAGCTTTTGTCACATGGGCTCCCCAAAGCACTTCCATGGCAGCAATCCTAGTCACTTAGTTTGAAAGATTAATATACATTAAGGGGAACGTAAGGAGAGCAAAACTTCTTTCCCCTGTTCCAGCAGGAAGATGTCACCTATGCTGTGTGCAGGACTGCCACCAGCATGGATGGCCTCTCTGCAGGGTTACCATGGAGGAACGACATTGCTCCGGGGATATGTTTCAAAATAACATACGAAGAAAATTAATCATGTGCCTGGGGAAGGCTACTAGGCTCAGTAGAAAGACTGTCAAAGGAAGGTGTTAACATTTCCTTTATTTATTTATTTATTTATAAATCTACACTAACGCTATTTCCCACATCCAGGTTGATCTCTTTTTTTTTGGCTGTGATTGTTTGCAGCTGGATTGAAATTATTGAGTTTGCTGATAATTTTTCCTTTAGAAGGCAGTAGTCCCTTACATCATAGCAGACAAGACTGACAATGAGCAGGATTTCTGCATGGGTATTCAGGCTCTTCCACCCGCACCTCTGCCTTTTTAGGCTGCAGGTTAACGTGGCATTGTTAGACATTGCTGTAGCAGGCAGTATCTGTCTTGTCAATCCAAAATTAGACAGCAAATTGAATTCTGCCATTCCTCATCACCTGTGTGCTTAGCAAGGCTGGTAGCCTGCAGATAGCTTGCCCTCATATTATTCTCATCTCCACTAGGTCCCAAAAACTGAGCTGGGATACTTTCTGAAGAGCAAACTTTCAGACTTGGCAATGGACAGCCTGGCCAAACACTATGTGATGGGAGGGTTGCCCAAAGGTATGTCACTTCCTGGTGCTCCCCTTCTTAACAAGTACCAGAGTTCTGCTCAAGTCAGTGCCTAAGATGACTTGTGTGTCCCTGGCTCTGCAGGCAGCACATGAGCTGTGGGGATGCACTGCCAAGGCAGGTACTAAATATCACAGTAGAAATTGAAGAGGGTTCTGCAGGTGGAGCAGATCACACTGCACACAAATAATTCCTTCCCTCCAATTGGTTGCTGAAATTTTATCCAGTGGTGGAGCAGAATGACATTGTCTGGGCAGTCCCTGCTCTTCATGTACTGGAGAGGAGGGAGCAAGCCAAGCCATTCAAATGCTGTAGCCCTCATAAAGCTAAAAAATGACACCAGTGCTTTTATCTGCTGCAGTTGATGATTCTGGCCTGTTTGATTTGCTGTGTTTATTGTTTCGAGAAACAGCAGTGTGTCATCATGTCCCTGGAAGCTGGAGATTACAAGGGGGAGAACATAGATGATAATAATACTAGTAATAGTAATAATAAAAACATCAATAATAATAATTTGGCTTCCAGAATGCTGTTTGTGAAAGCAATCTAACACTCTGCCCTTTAGATATTCCTGCAAAAAAAAATAATTCCAGCATGTTTTCTTCCCTTTCAAAGGCCTAATGGAGTGTTGAGCCAGCAAGACAGCTGGGAAGTTCAGGTTTCTGCCTGCACAATGGTAGCAGTGTCTGTGCTGTCAAAATTAACTCTGCAGTTTTTCCTGCTCATGCTGGAAGAAAGATCTTTCTAACATTTGAAAAATCTACTGTGTGCTCAGAGATCTTATGTTCCTCCTCTGGTTTAGTTCAAACAAAGTTGATAAAAAAATTCAACTCTTGTGTTATATATTGTTAACATGAAGGTCTGTTTTAAACACGAGATCTTGGGGGGGGGTGGAAGGTTAAGTACAGTGGATCACTGCTTGGCTAATGAAGGGATGGGCACTGCATAATACCCTGAAAAGACGCAGCAGCCCAACTCTATAGGTATTTCCAGACTATGTTGACACAATTCCTGC
>NW_009952880.1:3232035-3245999 GCF_000747805.2 Chaetura pelagica | reverse complement strand
TCCTGCTGATCCTGGCACTTGCCAGGGAAATCCTGCTCTGGGTTGCTCTTACCCAAGGAATTTCATCATGCTCTGTGGCATTTTGCAGCTGAAAGGGGAGATAGGATCCAGCTTGTTTTATTACACACCTAATTGCTACTGAATGGTGGATTTTGTGATTTATTTATCACTCAATGCACAAACTGCATCAAAACATCAGACACAGGAATTGACACTTTTTGACCTTAGCTACTAGACAAAGAAGGTTTATACAGATTTGTAATATCCTTTTTGACTCCCCTGCCTTTGATGGTAATAACACATGTTCAGCATGAGCCCAGTTTTTAAAAAATAAGTCACCCCCTTGAGTACCTGTTTTAAAAAACTCAGGCTTCTCAGTGATGGAAAACAATGTTTTTCTCTTTAAGAGAGGGAGGCAGGTAAGGAGGAGTGAGTAGTCTGCTCTTTGGATATGGAAGGCACATGTAAATGCAAGATGCCATTTATCATTATTTGATATATAGCAAAATACAGTAATTTCATTTAGCAGCAGGTTTTAAGAAGATTAAACATGCTAGGAAAATGGTTTTGAAATAACAATGTAAGAGGATATTGTAAATTATTTTGCAGTAGGCTGTCATGCCATGTCACCATAACTCTTCAATATTTAATTAAAACCCACAACAACTTAATATTCAAGTCCTGTCAAGAAAACTAATTGGATACAGAGACCAGCTGCTGGAGAAGTTTGGATGTCAGCTTTGAATGGTAATGTGAGTCATTCTCACTGGTTTGTGGGTGCACATTTGAAACACTTGATCACCATGGACTTATGGTAAAGGATGATTTTGTTTATAATAAAGTCCTGGCATTTTACCCACAGAGTTTCACCTTTAGTGACAAGATATAGTAATCCTATTTAATTAGATCCTTTTTAAAAAATGTGTTTTTATTTAAAGCAATTCATTTCAATACTGTGTGACGGAACATTCTCTTGTGGGAAAGGTGATACCAGTAGATCTTCTGTTTCTCTCCCAGTCTCTGAGATTAAGCTCTTTGAAGGTAAGGATGGATATTTCAAATCACTAGTCCCCTTTATAGTGCTGGGCTGAGCAACGACTAGATCAGGCTACATCATTACGGGGGGTGAGTTTGGGAACTGTAGTACCCATTGGAGTGGTGCCAGTCACCCTGGACAGGTTTAATGCTAAAGCTTTGACATTAAATGCATTGCAATGAATCACAGACCTATTCAGGGTGATATTTTATAGCTCTGTAGTCTCAGAGCAATGTATGCCTTTTAAAAAATATGTTTTAAATTACAAAATTTTTGTACAGCTCATTTGTAAACTCGCAAGTACTGGGTATTGCAAAGTATCTGTGTTCCAGCATTTATCAGAAAACAGAACACTGTTTGCAAAGTGCTCAGGAATAGAAAAAAAAAGTTTAAAATTATGGAAACTGGCATAATAAGGATTTATAAGTATCGTGTTAGCAGAGCAAGTGGGCTATGTAATTCTCCTACCTTTTCAGCATTATGAAATACCCAGAATAAAAGATAGTCTCTTTTCTAGTATATTGTTGGGATTTTTTTTCCATCATTGATTTATATTGAAGTCTTGAACTCCAACACTTTCTTTGCTAGCTAGCAATTAAGATGAAAGTACTGTCCTTTCCAGGAACAGGTTATTCATTCAGGTTATATGGAGAACTGACATGGTTTTGCTCTTTTACTCAGCAGTGGTTTGCAAGACAATAAAGAGGAACTGTACTTGATTTCATTGCCTTAGAAATAAAGAAAGCAAAAAAAGAAAAAAAGAAAAAAAAAAGGCTGGAAATATTTTGCTTACAAGGACATGAGAAATTGGTTTTGCAGGAGGCCAATATCACATTGCATAGAAGCTAATACAGCAAATCCAGAGTAAATGCAAAATCTGTATTTTAAGTAAACTAGAGATGATTGAATTAGTCATGAATAAGTGACCAACACTTGTGTCCTTTCTGTCTGGGTTGTCCAGCTGATGTTGATACCTGGTTACGCTTTTGTTCCTGCTTAAGCAGATTCTTCTAAGGCTACTCCTGTGAGTTCCTAATCTGCTTGCAGACACCCAGACATCTCATGATATGCAGTGAGGAAATGCCTTTCCTGAGTGGGGAGATACACTGAAACCCAGCCCTGGGACTTGCTCCCAGCTCCTCTTAGACAGTCAAAGACCTCAGCCTGGGCTCTTGGTGGTCTGGATCTGGCCCTGGGGTTCCCTGTGTGCCCTACTGGGCTTTGTGGTCAGATTTCACTGTGTTGGTCTTTTAGCTCTCATTCAGCAGCTCGAAGACACAACAGGGAGCACAAGCCATGTGTCTTGCCTGACTCAGAGCTCTTCATTAGCTTGATCTAGAGAATGATGCTGGGTGAGCTGCTCTGCCAAGTGAGTGACACACTTCGTGTTAATCCTTCTTATATCACATTTTTTGTCTTGACAGTGCTTGGACAGAGTGTCTCTGCATACCAGTGACATGACTGCCACAGGGAGGGGGAGCAGCTGCCTTTGTCTTCTGTTACACAGAATGAGCATCACGGGACTAGGTAACGAGTCCCTGAGCATTTATCGCACACTAAATTCACTGGAGGAAGAGCAAGACCCTTCTGGGCTTTGGTTCAACGTCCGGCGGTGAATACCTTGTTCCTGTAAACCTTGTTCTGCCATAGAGAACAGTGCCCTTCTGCCTTAGATCAGCGTATGTCTTCCATGTGCAACTTCTGCTAATTTAATGAATTATTTAGCAGTGCCACGCTCACAGGCTCGTGCCAACATGGTAATGGGATTCTGTACCGGCTACGGATACAGCCAGATGTTCACATTTTTTCTCCTTCTTTCTGCACAGATTTTATGCAAATTTCAGGAAGAACAACACTGCCACCACCACCTTCTCTGTTAATAAATCCCATAATGGACTCCACGCCTGTACAGCCCAACCCACAAGGGACAAGCTGCCAGGTGTGATCCTCAGCTTTTGTGAGTTAAAGATGCTTAGTGGTGGGAAAGTAGGGGTCACTAGGGCCATTTCTTCACTCACCCACTCATGCTGGTGTAAATCGTGTGTAACGCAGTTGGTAGATTCACACTAAGGTGTTGTCAGGGGAGGACTAGAAATCTTAAGAAGAAATAGATTAGCTACAAAGCTAAAGGATAATCAGAAGGTGATGACAGAAGCACAGCAGGAAACCATGAGCTGTTGTGCATGACAGTTTTACAGAAACCTTTTTCCTTTTTATTTTTTTCCCTAAGGATTTTTTTCCAACATTGATGCAATTTTACAGAGTAGCTACAGAGAGAAGAGCTGGCTTCATTCTCTCCCCGTTTTTCACTATTCAGTCACCTTCTCTGAGGATTTACGTGTGATTTACACTTCTAGAAGTGAGAAGATATCCAAGCTGTGCTTGTGCAATTATACCAAACAGGGGAGACGGGCCAGCGGAACCAAAGTGGATGGATTTTGGGGCTGCCCAGCTGTGCTCCCTGCTTGGCTGTTCAAACCACTGCATAGTCAGATGAAGTGGATGCAGCCGCTTTGGAGTCAGAGCAGTTCAAGTCTAGGGCTGCTTTTCAACTCCTATGCCACCCCTGCTTTGCAAAGTATTTAAATATGAGCTTTAATCCTAACAAGTTCATTGCAGCACTTAAACCCAAGCACATGCTTCAATGTTTTTCTGAAGCGGGTCTATGGTTTGATAGCATTTTATACGTGAGGTCAAAGTTAATAAGCATCAGACCCAGTACACAACAGTGTGAGGATTACCCATTTATAGAGATCTAGAAATGTCATTTATAATTCAAGTCTTTCAAGGGAAGGATAATTTTCCAATTTTGTACTGCTGCATGGGAGAAAACTAAAGCGGGTTATGTGTTTGTGTGCTCTGTGCTTGTTGGCTTTTTGTAATTTTTCTTTATAAATTGCTCCAGGTTTGGGGGGATTGAAATCCACCTGATGCCATCAAATGCTTCCTATAAAGCAAAGTCTTGTGTCCTGCTGTAACCACAGGGTTCTGTGGAACTGTTGTGTTTGCTTCAGACTCCATCTGCAGCCCTGTTCACCCTGAGTGCCTATTAATTACATGATAGCTTCATACCCTGACATAGGGATGGATGATGGATGATCTCTGGCCAGAGTGATCTCTGCTTTCTAGTCACTGGAGTTGCCTTGCCAATGAGGCTGTATTTCTGTTTACTCAGTTAATGAGGATCAGTGTTATGAAACGCACGGAGGGGATTCAGTACATATTACCAGTTAATAGAGATAATTGAGTGGAAGGAAAACTAGTTTCTGATGTCACAAAATGTCTCAAATATGATGAAGTGTTTGGAATACAATTGTTAACATTTAATTTTGCACTTATGGAGATTTGTGTACCAGTTAATACGTATTGTTTGTGAAATTATAACGACATAATAATTGCTTGCAGATACATTCCTATTATACTGGGTGAACCTTCCTCTCCATTTTTCTAGTCTCTCCAGTCTTATTAATACTCCAAACATGCCATCAGACATCTGGTGCCAGGATTTGAGTATTTATTTTTTTGTCTTCACATCTAGACTCCTGAAAAGATATCTCTTTATTGTTTTGTGTTTTGTTTTTTACTTCTTTATTTTCTTCCAGAAGTCTAAACACTGAGATTCATGGGGGTTGGAGACTGAGTAATATTTCAAATCAGGCAACACCACTATGCTGTAGCACATATGTATTTAGCAGATCAGCAGATAAGTGCCAGGAAAGAACGCTCAAAGCATGTAGCATAATGTCTAGACTTGGTAGTGTCAATACATTCTGAAAAAAGTCTGCACAACACACAACAGGAAGTTTCAGTGGTCCTAGTGGGTTTGGCACTATTAAAAAATCTCAGCTCTGGTTAGGGAAAACAGCTAGCAATCTAGCACTGTTTGCCTGTTTGTTTGACCATCCATCTTCTCATTTAACTAGTATTCATCAATATGAATTTTTATTTTGAAAAAAACCAGACTCAACTGAGACAGCATTTTAAAAAAAAAATTTATTATTTTTTTCAGTAAGTCCTCTTACCAGTTTCAGCTAAAAAATATGTTTAACTCACAGGTATCTTTACTTTTCCAGCATGGAGAATCTTGAAAATAAGAGGAAAACAGGAAAACATTAGGGGAAATAAACAATACTTTCTTCTTTATATATATAGAAATAAATGTCTAAAAATCTTTTCCCCTCCTACTTGAGTAGACTAAAATCCTAGAAGCTTCTTATATATGCTGGCTGACTAAAAATAGAGAGCATATATCACATTATCATTCATACAAAAACTGCCTGCACAGCCTGTGTAGTCCCTGAACTTCTGGAGGCAGGGAGGATAGTTCATGGCAGTACCATTAGATGTGGCTCTGCTCGTCCATGACTTTTTCTCAGAAAAAGGATATTGGAAACCATGCCCCTTCAGGCTGATGTGTTATGACCAATGTCAGCTTCTTAAGCTTGAAAACACAAGTTGCTAGTCAAGATACTGGCAAATATTTCAGTACTGGCAGTGTTCTTTTAAGAAATAATCAAAATAGAAAAGAAAGAAAATAGGTGAGACTAGAAAATTAACCATAGACTCATTGAATCATAGAAAGTATTGGCTTGGAAGTGACCTCTAAAGGTCATCTAGTCCAACCCCCCTACAATAGGCAGGGACATTTCCAACTAGAACAGCTCAGAGCCCCATCAAGCCTGACCTCAAATATCTCCAGGGATGGGGCCTCTACCACCTCTCTAGGCAACCTGTTCCAGTGATCCAGCACTCTCATATTAAAGAACTATTTCCTAATATCCAACCTATGTCTATTCTTTTCTAGCTTAAAACTATTACCCCTTATCCTATCGTTACAAAATGAAGCAGTTAAACTTGAGGGTTCGCATGTTGCATGTGTGCACTTTGCTTCCTTTTGTGCACTGGCATGCAAGGCTCTCCATGGAATCATAGAATCATCAAAGTTGGAAAAAACCTTCAAGATCATCAAGTCCAACCGTCTGCCCTACAACCCCTAACCTCTAACCCATCCCCTGAAACACCACATCTACCCATGTTTTGAACACCTACAGGGATGGTGCCTCCACCACCTCCCTGGGCAGCCTGTTCCGATGCTTCACCACTCTTTCTCTGAAGAAATTTTTCCTAATATCTAGTCTGAACCTCCCCTGGTGCAACTTGATCCCATTTCCTCTTGTCCTATCACTGGTCACCAGGGAGAAGAGGCCAACACTCACCTCCCTGCAACCTTCTTTCAGGTAGTTGTAGAGAGCAATGAGGTTTCCCCTCAGCCTCCTCTTCTCCAGGCTGAACAGCCGCAGTTCCCTCAGCCTCTCCTTATAAGACCTGTTCTCCAGATCCCTAACCAGTCTAGTTGCCCTTCTCTGCATCCTCTCCAGCACCTCAATGTCCTTCCTTTCCTGCAGTGCCCAAACCTGCACACAGTGCTCGAGGTGCAGCCTCACCAAAGCCAAGTAGTGTGGCAGGATCACCCCCTTAGTCCTACTGGTCACACTATTCCTGATGCAGGCCAGGATGTTGTTGGCCTTCTTGGCCACCTGGGCACACTGCTGGCTCACGTTCAGGCAGATGTCCATCAACACCCCCAGGTCCCTCTGCTGGGCAGCTCTTCAGCCACTCCTTCCCAAGCCTGTAGAACTGCTGGGGGTTGTTGTGGCCGAAGTGCAGGACCTGGCATTTGGCCCCCATCAGCCTCTTGAATTGGAGGAGCCAAGCATGTGTTGCCAGAAGCATCTCTTTGGGTTTCCAGACTGCTATTGTATGTCAATTCAGCTAAAGAAGGATTGAGGGGGCCTGTGGGTAGAAAGAAGATAGTGATTTGTTCTATCAGGTAGCAAAGTAATAAGGAAATAATTTTCTGGTGGGGTGACCAGGGTGTAAAGTTGGAAAGCAAAAAGAAAACTAGGGTAAAAAACAGTGAGAAGGCTGTGTGATCCATCCATGCTGTGGCTCATTATTATTACTTGCAACAGCAAATGTTGATGTAAGTGCTGCAGAGTGTCAGTAATTACAAGGCATGCCTCTCCAATTGCTGCAGCATGTGGTCAATGAGTTCCTGCCTTCAAGAGATGTTCCACAGTGTTAGAAAATAGATTTATGCTACTGATAAACATAAAGAGATATTGAAATAGACCTTATATGCCGCATTAGGAATGAGATTTCTCCTACACCTACACTTCGAGAGAAACAATCTCAGACTAGAGAGCTGGTGGAAGATAAGGCTCAGCATCTAGGGTGCAAGTCAGAATATAATTATCTCTGTTTTCTTCCCCTTAGACTCCCACCAATCTGTTCAGCTGTATCTGGGAAAAAAAATCAAGCCCACGTAACATGGAATGCTGTTGTGTGGCTTAGTGACATTCAGTGATGAATGTTCCACAGCATTGCCATTATGGCTGATGCCTTCAACAGTTTCCATGTCTGTGTTGTACACAAGTCTCTTAATGATATTTTCAGTCAAGATCTTTCTGCCACCTGGAGGCCCTACATATTCTGCAATCCCAGTATCATAGAATCACAGAATAGTTCTGGTTGGAAAAGACCTCTAAGATCATCAAGTCCAACCATAACCTAACTCTACCAACAACTAACCTACCTCTACCAAGTCCATGCTTAAACCATACTACTAAACATCACATCTATGTATCTTTTAAACACCTCCAGGAATGGTGATTCAACCACCTCCCTGGCAGCCTATTCCAGTGTTTGACAACCCTTTCAGTGAAAAAATTCATTCTAATATCTAATCTGAACCTCCCTTGGCACAACTTGAGCCCATTTCCTCTTGTTCTGTTGATTGTTGCCGGGAAGAAGAGACCAACCCCCATCATGCTACAACTGCCTTTCAAGTAGTTGTTGAGGGTGATGAGGACTCCCCTCAGCCTCCTCTTCTCCAGGCTAAACAACCCCAGATCCCTCGGATGCTCCTTATAAGACTTGTTCTCCAGTCTCTCCACCAGCTTTGTTGCCCTCTCTGGACTTGCTCAAACACCTTGATGTCTTTCTTGTAGTGAGGGGACCAGAACTGTGCACAATACTCCAGGTTAGGCCTCACCAGTGCTGAGTACTGGGCTACAATCACTTCTCAAGTCCTGCTGGCCACACTATTTCTGTTACAAGCCTGGGGACCACTGGTCTTTTTGGCCACCTGGGCACACTGCTGGCTCATATTCAGCTAGTATTCAGTAAATAGGGCACGAGCAAATAAAATGATATAGCAATGAGATGGGACAGATGACTGTACTTCTTGCTAATGAATAGTCTTTAAGCAGGAGCTGATGTAGTGCCAGGTTAAGCGGGGGCAGTGATGGAGCTGCACCCACATCACTTGGAGTCTTGCATAGTATGTCACTTGGTGTGGTGCATAGGGGAAGGGGCCTAAATTCCTCTCTATTTGTGGGTAGATCCCCATACTCCTTCAATGTTGGACATGGCTTTGCACTGGAGACCTACCCTATGGCACATATAGCTTTTCCAACATAGTGAAAAGGTCAGCTACCAAATTTATTGCTGAATTAATTCCTTTAGAACCTCACAAAAATGGAGGTCATCTTTGGTTGCAGAGTCCAAGTTCCACACTAACACACCACTGCATCAAACACCCTGGCAATCTTTTCTTGAGCTACATCTTAACACAAGTTTGTTATTTACTTCTGCTTCTGTTAAAATGCAGATCCAGCAGCTAAATCCTCTGTTTATTTCTTTTAACTTTTTGGTCTAATTTTAGAAGATTATTTTACAGCCATGAGCTCTTATGATAGCAAGTTAATATCAACTAACTTGCACTTCTACCTTGCTCACACTTGCTTCTGATGTTATTATAGAGAATGACCTGTTGGCCTTCTTGGCCACCTGGGCACACTGCTGGCTCACGTTCAGGCAGATGTCCATCAACACCCCCAGGTCCCTCTGCTGGGCAGCTCTTCAGCCACTCCTTCCCAAGCCTGTAGAACTGCTGGGGGTTGTTGTGGCCGAAGT
Source organism: Chaetura pelagica (assembly GCF_000747805.2). Taxonomy (NCBI): domain Eukaryota; kingdom Metazoa; phylum Chordata; class Aves; order Apodiformes; family Apodidae; genus Chaetura; species Chaetura pelagica. Next base: position 3,236,986 of record NW_009952880.1, on the reverse strand, counting down.
GCAGGACCTGGCATTTGGCCCCCATCAGCCTCTTGAATTGGAGGAGCCAAGCATGTGTTGCCAGAAGCATCTCTTTGGGTTTCCAGACTGCTATTGTATGTCAATTCAGCTAAAGAAGGATTGAGGGGGCCTGTGGGTAGAAAGAAGATAGTGATTTGTTCTATCAGGTAGCAAAGTAATAAGGAAATAATTTTCTGGTGGGGTGACCAGGGTGTAAAGTTGGAAAGCAAAAAGAAAACTAGGGTAAAAAACAGTGAGAAGGCTGTGTGATCCATCCATGCTGTGGCTCATTATTATTACTTGCAACAGCAAATGTTGATGTAAGTGCTGCAGAGTGTCAGTAATTACAAGGCATGCCTCTCCAATTGCTGCAGCATGTGGTCAATGAGTTCCTGCCTTCAAGAGATGTTCCACAGTGTTAGAAAATAGATTTATGCTACTGATAAACATAAAGAGATATTGAAATAGACCTTATATGCCGCATTAGGAATGAGATTTCTCCTACACCTACACTTCGAGAGAAACAATCTCAGACTAGAGAGCTGGTGGAAGATAAGGCTCAGCATCTAGGGTGCAAGTCAGAATATAATTATCTCTGTTTTCTTCCCCTTAGACTCCCACCAATCTGTTCAGCTGTATCTGGGAAAAAAAATCAAGCCCACGTAACATGGAATGCTGTTGTGTGGCTTAGTGACATTCAGTGATGAATGTTCCACAGCATTGCCATTATGGCTGATGCCTTCAACAGTTTCCATGTCTGTGTTGTACACAAGTCTCTTAATGATATTTTCAGTCAAGATCTTTCTGCCACCTGGAGGCCCTACATATTCTGCAATCCCAGTATCATAGAATCACAGAATAGTTCTGGTTGGAAAAGACCTCTAAGATCATCAAGTCCAACCATAACCTAACTCTACCAACAACTAACCTACCTCTACCAAGTCCATGCTTAAACCATACTACTAAACATCACATCTATGTATCTTTTAAACACCTCCAGGAATGGTGATTCAACCACCTCCCTGGCAGCCTATTCCAGTGTTTGACAACCCTTTCAGTGAAAAAATTCATTCTAATATCTAATCTGAACCTCCCTTGGCACAACTTGAGCCCATTTCCTCTTGTTCTGTTGATTGTTGCCGGGAAGAAGAGACCAACCCCCATCATGCTACAACTGCCTTTCAAGTAGTTGTTGAGGGTGATGAGGACTCCCCTCAGCCTCCTCTTCTCCAGGCTAAACAACCCCAGATCCCTCGGATGCTCCTTATAAGACTTGTTCTCCAGTCTCTCCACCAGCTTTGTTGCCCTCTCTGGACTTGCTCAAGCACCTTGATGTCTTTCTTGTAGTGAGGGGACCAGAACTGTGCACAATACTCCAGGTTAGGCCTCACCAGTGCTGAGTACTGGGCTACAATCACTTCTCAAGTCCTGCTGGCCACACTATTTCTGTTACAAGCCTGGGGACCACTGGTCTTTTTGGCCACCTGGGCACACTGCTGGCTCATATTCAGCTAGTATTCAGTAAATAGGGCACGAGCAAATAAAATGATATAGCAATGAGATGGGACAGATGACTGTACTTCTTGCTAATGAATAGTCTTTAAGCAGGAGCTGATGTAGTGCCAGGTTAAGCGGGGGCAGTGATGGAGCTGCACCCACATCACTTGGAGTCTTGCATAGTATGTCACTTGGTGTGGTGCATAGGGGAAGGGGCCTAAATTCCTCTCTATTTGTGGGTAGATCCCCATACTCCTTCAATGTTGGACATGGCTTTGCACTGGAGACCTACCCTATGGCACATATAGCTTTTCCAACATAGTGAAAAGGTCAGCTACCAAATTTATTGCTGAATTAATTCCTTTAGAACCTCACAAAAATGGAGGTCATCTTTGGTTGCAGAGTCCAAGTTCCACACTAACACACCACTGCATCAAACACCCTGGCAATCTTTTCTTGAGCTACATCTTAACACAAGTTTGTTATTTACTTCTGCTTCTGTTAAAATGCAGATCCAGCAGCTAAATCCTCTGTTTATTTCTTTTAACTTTTTGGTCTAATTTTAGAAGATTATTTTACAGCCATGAGCTCTTATGATAGCAAGTTAATATCAACTAACTTGCACTTCTACCTTGCTCACACTTGCTTCTGATGTTATTATAGAGAATGACCATATGAGCAAACTCAGTTTGTAACAGCCTTGAGAAGAGAAGGTTTTGGGGAGACTTCATTACCATGTTCCATTACTTAAAGGGTGTCTACCAAGAAGATGGAGACTACTTATTTATGAGGAGTCACATGGAAAAGACAAGGGGTAATGGGAACAAGCTCCTGGGGAGATTCCGATTGGACCCAAGACATAAATTTTTCAACATGAGGACAGTAAAAAATTGGAATAGTCTCCCAAGGGAAGGTGGTAGATTCCTCTATGCTGGACAGTTTTTAAGTTTCAGCTTGAATGGGTGATGATCAATATCATATAAACTATAGTAGTACCTAGAAAGGCTGAACCAGATGATCCTTGAGGTCCTTTCCAACCTGGCATGCTATGATTCTGATTCTCTCCCCTCCCAGCCTCCATTTTGCTAAGCTACGCAAGACAATCTTTACTAGTGTTCCCTCAAAAAACAAATGCTAAAATTCCTGAACGTCCTATGAAGCCTACACTGCTCCATTCCATGTTGAACTCTTCTTCTTTACTATGTGGCAGTAGAACTGGGTATGGGACTCTAGGTTTTACTAAAGAATTACTCAGCTTATGGCACTAATTGTGTCTTATACATGTGGGAACTACCTCACTTGTATGCTCTTTGATGTGAGAGATATAAGACATGGGAATACATGAATGTAATTGTCCTCCAGCTTTAAAATCTATGAATAGCTACACATTTGTTCAGCTCTTGTTCTGCTTGTTGGGGCACCTCTCTTTCTCCAATACAAAGGATCATATTTTAAATTAAGAACACACTGACAAATATTTTTATAAACTATATTCTGTAGTTTTGCTTCACATAGGGACTGAGTAGCCTAAGGATCAGAGAGCTTTCTACATATTCTTAGTTTAGCTTCCTGTGAGCAGATGATTCTGAGAGTACGTGTTGCAGTGTCTGCATGTATATATGTGTTACTAATACAGTTTCAACCTCTTGACTGATTTCAACCATATTTTGACAATCAGAGGTACTGAATCCCCACAGATTTAATGAAAAATCAGCTGTCAAGTAGAGGAAGGAGCTGTGCCATCATTGCTACTGAAGTAAAGGCTGCAGCACAAGCTTTCTCTAACCTTTGTTTACATGCTAGGAAATGCTGTCAAGTTCCCAGATATGGAAAACAGTCATTTGGAGCTCACACATTATTATATGTTGTATAGCCAAACCAGGATACAAATCCATAGGAAACTAGCCTCCACTAGTTCTGCTGCTCTAAGCTATTTGCTACATTTATGTATTTTCTGTTGCTGAGAGAACTTGATACCTCTGTAAATGTATATCCACCCTTCTGCTGCTGCTTCGTAATATGTTTGGAAATTGTGAAACTGTCAGACATATGTTTGAGTACATCACATGAATAAAGTTCTGCCTTTCCCTTTCTCTTAGACATCTTTCTGTATCTCTGTTTAATCCAGCTGTTTGAATGCTCCATATTTACATCCTTTTCTCAAGCTATAGATTTTATTGTCAACCTGATAGATAACTATATTATTACCATACATGCCTGCTCTCTCCTCACCTCCAGATTTTGGACCTATAGATGGATTATGTGGCAATACATAGGAAGCAGAAACAATGACATAAATAGGAGTTATACACCCTCTGGGAAAGGGGGTGATGTTGTGTTGGTTGTGTACAGCCATGACTTTGCACAATTTATATCTAACCCAGAGATTTTGACTAGAGTAAAGATGTGGCCACAGTACAAATGATCAAGCAAAAAATATACTATTTGTAACATGTATCTGTTAACAAAATATTGGTTCAAGTTACTTCAGTCCAATAGTTCACTAACTTCAATATTGCACATGATGCTTGGAAGCTTTTCCAAAGGCTTTTAAAGAGAAAATAACAGTCTTTCTTGGGTGCTCTGTTTTCACAATAAACAACCATAAATAAGATGCTGCTAGTAGACTCCATTTTCTCTGATTACACAGCTACCTGCCTCTCTGTCTATCAGTCACACAGTAAATCTCTCTCTTTCCATGAAGTATCTTACATTGTGCAAAATCAATATGCTGTCAGAGCACTTTGCTACTTTACTGGCAATGCCAGCAATGGCATCTCCCCCACTGAGTGTGACTGCACAGGAGAAAAAAAAAATCATTGTGTCTTAGGGCTGGATTTAGTAGAGGTCTGAGAGGCTGGTTCCCCATGGGGACTTTGTCGCTTTTTTGGCTCCACTTCAATTAATTTCATGTTTGGGATCCCTCCACCTGGCCCCTTTGGTTTTACAGCCCCTGGGGGCCTCCCACATCCCATGTCTCAGCAAACTTGGCCAGACTGCAGCTACAATAGCAGCAGCAGCAGCAATGAGCTCCTGCCAGTTCCCAGCTCAGCATTATCAGTGTTAAAACATTTACTACATGTGCAGTTCTCAACAGCTCTTAACTCTAGCAAATCAAAACCAATTTTAACCGGAACACTCCAAGACACTTCTCTACAACAAGGGCTATCTATCTGTCTGACAAATTCAAACTTGCTTCTCCCAGCTGCTTTGGCATTGAAGCCCTTAAAAACATAAAAAATAATTTTAAAATTGCAAAATTTTTCTTCTTTATAGATGTTTAAAATAATAGTAATAGTAATAGTAATAGCAATAGCAATAGCAATAGCAATAGCAATAGCAATAGCAATAGTAATAGTAATAGTAATAATAATAATAATAACAATAATACCAATAACAACAACAACAACAACAATAACAATAACAATAACAATAACAATAACAATAACAATAA
>NW_009952880.1:3228558-3230113 GCF_000747805.2 Chaetura pelagica | reverse complement strand
AATAGCAATAGCAATAGCAATAGCAATAGTAATAGTAATAGTAATAGTAATAATAATAATAATAACAATAATACCAATAACAACAACAACAACAACAACAACAACAATAACAATAACAATAACAATAATAATAATAATAATAATAATAATAATAATAATAATAATAATAATAATAATAATAATATTTTCCTTCCTATTTAAAACTGATGATGGCTTCATGCCAACAAATCAAATGAGATTTCAACTGCAGGAGCAAGTAAAAAAAAATTCTGCCTGATCAATAGACATTCAAACTGTTAATAGGAATTAGCCAGAGGGAGCTGGAATGGAAATACCTGGCTCATCTCAATGACTGTATCTAATGCCCCATCTCAAAGCAGTCTGACATCCAGGGCTGTGGATTAATCTAGGTTTTGGGGCACAGAAACCTAAATCCTTGTGGCCTGTCACGTCACCTGCAGGTATGATGCCAAGCATGTGACTGAACCCTCTTGCTTCCTATGAGCACCCAGGCACATACTCAGCTCATGGCGGGGGGATCTGATGAGGTCTTTGAGAGTTCCAGTCAGACTAAAACCTGTAAAATTCTAATTCTGTTTTGCTCCTCACCTTGTATAGCTTCACTGCTGCATTTATAGGTTCAATATATGTACGACCAGGCTGTAAAAACAACAACTGAACAAAATTATACCCTAAGGTCTGATCAGCAGCAGACTGGGTTTTACTTCTTTCAGGCTATCATCCTTGATTTTAAATTGGAGCAGGGAGCACAGCATGGTCATTTTATTGATTGGATTAGAGAAAAATTGAGCTGGCTGATCTGTATGATGACATTATTGAGTTGTGTTTGCAGCTATGACAGAAACAAAAGAGTTTTTATTGGATTATTGGGGGCACAGAGAGAAAAGCAGAAAGAAAATGTAATACTGAGGTAAGCGGGAATTAGGCTTGGTGTCTTTATACAAGAGCTCTCTTCTTGTCTGCTACCCTGTCTACACAGCTCGCTGCTGTGTTGGCTGCTGCTGCCTTTCCAAACACAACCAACCGCCTAACCAAAGAGACATGGGAATTAGTTGCAGTTCCTCATTAGTATATACTTATGTTACACTTGTTCATCACCCAAAGGAGAATATTTGTGACCTTAAAAAACCGAACAAAACCCACTCAGAGGTGAACATCCTGTTCAAGGGACATTTTTATGCAAAGCAGGTCTTTAAAAACTGTGGTGTTGCATGACACCTACTGACAAGCAGGGCATATCACAGCTCAGAGTATAAGGGCAACTGACTCACTCGATTTATTTTTACTGGTGATTTATTTTTCCATTTGTTAGAAGTATGTGATTAAGAAGGAATAAATTGCTATTTTTTACCATGTGAGTATGTGACAGTGAGTAACTGGCATATATATATGTGTATGTGTGTGTGTGTGTGTGTATGTGTACTCTACCTTATGTTAATATACTGCTTTTACATGTTTAGTTTATAGACAGGTTTTAAACCCACCATGTCCAGCAGATTCATTGATTCATTGTATTTATGGCTGAGAAAGAGTG
>NW_009952880.1:3221018-3227045 GCF_000747805.2 Chaetura pelagica | reverse complement strand
CAGCAAACGTTGTAGTCAGCACAAGAGAGCAACCTACAGATTATGCTTTTGAAATGATCATATATTTTATGTATACGATGCTTGTCAGTCATAGAAGTCTCCTGTGAAATATTACTGAAATGAAATACAGCTAAAACTCCATATTAAAATGACACAGTCTGAATCTCCACTGTTGTGCATGCTGTGCCCTTAGACTGATGAAATCAAACCATGTAGAGAAGAACCCTATACGGGTATGGAGGGGCTCTCTGAAATGAGAAGTGTAACATCTTACATTTCCTTTGCTCTGGTGGGTTTTGTCCTGCTAAATGGTCAGAAAAAAATCAGAGCTGTCACTGGCCTCATCCTGGATCAAAATGTTGACTGTCTTGTTGGCTTTCATGTAGGACAGGTAAGAGGACTGAGGGACAGATGACCAGGGTTCAGAATTGGAGCCCTACCAAAACCCTTCACTTTCTTGCCATTGCCACAGCCTTTGTAATGATTTCACCAAACAACTAATTCAAGATGAAAAGTTCCCACATTGCAGCTCAAACCAATCCAGCACCAGTCTCTTGACAAAAGATGCAGAAGGAAATGGATCTTGTGAGGATCATCAGCACCATTCAAACCTTAAATGAAACCAACAAGCAAACAAACGAGCTGTAATTTTATCAGGTGGAAACAGAAATCAGTGGAGCTATTAAGTCTGCAGCAGCTGAGACTCTGCTCCTTGAATAAGATGCACAAAGCTATTGCTACAACTGGAACGATTTTCAATTCAGAAAGCATTTAATGGGTCCCATGCCCAAGGAAAAGATACCAACACTGGACATTTTTTTAAACATCTTTTCCATGCTGCAACATTGCCCATGTGCTAGACTTGTATGGATTTCAATGGGAAAGCTCACCATCAACCCACACAGCACCCAGCCCGTGCAGAGCTTTGATGAAGGTACTAGAGGTAATGTCAAAATCACCACAAATATGGCACCAAAGGCCAAAGCTACAGCCAAAATTGTTCCTATAATTCATTTACAGTGCTGTCAAAATAAGGCTAGAAGTAATATCAACAAGTGTTACTGTCAGTTGCACAGTTTTCTTCTAAGTATGAAATATAAGGGAAGAAAATATGTCTTGTGGACAATCCAGTACTGAGGGGAAAATACACCAGAAAAAATTGCTTCATTAAGGTTTTGAAGTTGACACCTCAGGCAGCAAAATTCCATACAAAGCACACAGATTTCTCATTTGAAACGTTCAGTATCCATATGCAGTGATGGTACAGTCATCAAAACTCCCCAAACAGCTCTGTTTTCCCCAGTGCTGAACACATCTGTGTATATCCTACACGTCTGACTTCCACAGACAATGAGCACATTATACATAGTGACTTCCTCAGCCTCACCAAAAAACAGCCCTAAATCGGAAGCCCTTGGGAATAAGTACAGCAGCTTCCTGCTGGAGGACAAGACCTCATCTCTCTTTATGACATCAGGTCTGTCTGCTTTGACTAGAGGACAGGCCCAGGATGCCCAGACCAGTACCCACGTTGTGGTAACTGGGAGGGCTCCCACTGCTCCAGTGGGCCTATAAAGACACTGTTGGTCTGATTGGTTCCTTACCATAAAAGATGCTAGGGATGGAGCCAGCAAGGAGCAGAAGAATAAAGTTTAACAACAAAAAAAATTGTGAACTGAGCATTGGCAAAACTTTCCCATAGGTGAGGTCTGACTCACTTTGGCATAATCCTATCAGGTATCTCTTGTCTGGTCCTTGAAAGGATGTCTGAAAAAAATACCAGAAGACTACTAGGAGTTCTAAATTGGTGAGGTATCCTGCCCTGCTTTGCTTCATCCTTGCACTGTTAGGAGCAGTTTACACAGGAGATGTTTACATACTTAGTTTTATTTGGTTTTAGGAAAATAGCTTAAAAACCCTCATGGAAGCGTTAACGGCTCAAATTTTATTTTATTAATTTAGTGGCTATGTTTTTATACCAATTCTTGAAGGTTATTTGAAATGCCCATGGAGGAATATTTACACTACAGATACTGTGAACACAGTCACTCTCTAATTTACTTAGTATGACCCCATTGACTTCAAACAGGTTGTAGAGGAAGCAAAGGAGAGCAGAAGTTAACCCTGCAGACTTTTGTCTTGCTGAACTCAATTAGTTTATCTGCTGGCACATGGATTGGATCAGGAGAAGCATTCCCATGGCTGGGACAGCTGCAGCAGATGAATTGCTATCCTTTGGGGTGGTATTTACTGGAGATGCTTCTGTTAGGACAAAGACCTAGACAGCATTTTAGTATGCAGAGGTGGCTACCCCAAGGTTGTTTTAAATATATACGGAGTTTGTGTGTGATAGTTACTTTAACTAAAACGTTTATTTACGTTTATTTTATCAATTTTGTGTTTGGAGAGGATGACTCGTCTGTTACTTGATCCTGCCAGTTCTGCTGGTGGGCTCACTCTTTACCAGAGTAATAAGAGTAATCCCACTCATGTCATGCCTATTAGCAAGCATACTTTCACGGAGCGGTCACAGGCCAGTTGTAAATAAAAACACCTACCTCCTCAGCCTTAGTACAGCTGCAATTTCAGGGGTGCTCATGTCATGTTACAAAGTCTCAAAGGCACCGCATTACCTTTGTCCAGTTTTTCTAGGGATAACATTTTAAAGGCCACAAAACATATGCAAGAGATCTTGCTGTCACTTACCTGAGCACGCAACAGTGAAGGTCTCACAGGACTTTCTGTCTCATGCCCTGTGCTGTTCAGGTTCCCCAAAAACTGCCTGGAGGCGCACAAGCATCTAAGACAGACAGTGGCAGGCCAGCAAACCAGGGAGTTGCCTGAGGTTGAGAAAAATAGAGAGAAAGCAGAAGCATGTGCAAAAAAATCAAGGTTCCTGGGGCAAAGTGGAGGGAGCACAAGCAAGCACACCAAGCTGCAGCCAAGCAGCCAGGGCACCTAGTGAGGGTGGATGGAAGGTCCTTTCTCCCACTGCTGTTGGTCCCTGCCAAGGGCGGTATAGATAGCCCATGACTCCCTATGCTGGTCAATTACAGAGTGCTAGGAAGCCTCTAAGAAGACTGTGATTTGGTTGTGTGCACTTTTAAATCACCTGAATGGTTCCTGGAAATATTTTTGGCTTGTGCCACCTCTTGAACTGAGCAAAGTACCCACAATCTGGGAATATGAATGGTCCAGGGCTTCTCTGAGAAGGCAGTTTGCATGTGGCTCCCTCCCTCTGCAAGTTTTGGTGCCAGCTGACCTTTGTGCCAGCATGCATCTGGGTACATTTGATTTACCAGGATGGCTCTCATCCCATTATGCCCACTCTTAGTTTGGGTTCCACACCAGGGAGTTTTAAAAGCTAGTTGTTGTGGTGGTTCAATTGTAGTTGCATGAGTCTTGCTCCTAATTCCCAGCTACATGCTTACTGAAAGCTTCATGCCCTTGAGGATCCAGCTGGTCCTTGGATTTTAGATTACACAGATATTAAGCACCTAAGAACCAAAACAGATATTTAGCACTTGCAGATATAAATGCAACTTCATAGGGTTTGTTGAAAAAGAACTGATGAGGATTTAACAAACATCAGTGTTGTGTGCTTTGATACTTTCTAAACTGGCACTTGGCACCAGGCATCTTTCCTTGAAAACCTTTCTTTGATTCCCAGTAGGGTCGTATTTGAAATGAGTTTTGTTGTCCAAAAAGATATCTAAGTCCATCCTGAGGACATTCCCAAGATCTCTCATGTCAGACACTGGGCAACCTCTGGTCTCTACCATTCACACCATTTGTGAGCCATGATTTGGCCTGGTTGGCATCCCTGGGAAGGGCTGGCAAAGCCCAAGGAATGGGCCATGCTCCCTGCAGCTGGAGCAGCAATGGCCTGAGCACCACTGAGGAGAGAAGATGACACAGAGCACTGAAACAAACAAGAACTAAGAACAACTTTCCAGCAGGATGCTGTTGCTCTTATTTCTGTCTCTGATTGAGCTGTATGGAGAGGAATTTTTTCTTCCTTCTAGGATCAGATTTCGAAACATGATCTTCAGCTGGAGCTGGTGCTGGTTTCTGACCCCAGCCTTCTCAGGCAGCCCCAGCTCTCACCTTGCTTCATCTGCTGTATCTCCCACCCTCCAGCTTTTTAATGCCAGGCACTCTGCCTGCCCCAGACAAGCTGGCTTTGACTGTGTGCCCCTTGTGCACATACATTTACATGTTTTCCTTGCTTTCCTTACACCGGGATACTAGAGCGCACAATATAATGGGATAATGTGCTAAAATGAGATGCCAGGGCTGTCTCTTCAGAGGGCTAGGCTGCCAAACATTACACCCACTGGATGTTAAATGAAGGTGATGACTAAGTGTTCACACAGTGGCTTGCTTTTGCTGAAGAGTTTGGCAGACTGACGTAAATTGAAAGTCTGCTGCGGGCAGATTTCCTCCTACTATTTTTTATTTCATGCAAATAAGGATTGCAGGATGCCAGGCAATTTCTACCTGTGATTGACATATTTAGTGTTGACAGTCCTACACTGTTTTTATGTCTAAAAGTGTGGATTTAATAATACATATGGGGCAGTCACAAATTGCAATGTCTCATCCCAGACCCATCTCCTGTTCCCCTTCCTTCCCTACTCCCAGCAGGCTGCATCCAGGCCCACAGCAGCACTCACTTGGACACACACATATCTATAAAGTGTTGCAGTTTGCTGCTGGGCTGCCAAAGCAAACACAATGGTGCAATGTTTTCAGCTAACAAGACTTCGTCCTGTGTGTTTCACTCCCTGGTTATGCTAGATAAAAGCTTCCTGTTAAAGGATTAAGTGGTAGCTTAGTTAAACAAGCATTCCCCATCTTCCAACTGATCCAGGCAAGGAAGCATCTACTGCTCAAAAGCATTTCAAATTAATCTAAAGGAGGCTCAGCAGGTGCAGGGCTGCTGGGAGAAGATCAGGGGCACCAGCTTTGGGGGTGATATGGAGGCAGGTGGATGCAGCTGCAGGCGGGTGGCAGGGAGCCCCATGAGAGCGGGAACCAGGACGTGTGTCTGAGGAGTCTGAAGCACCAGTCTGAACCACGTTTCATCCTGTCAGCTCTGGGTTGCATGTGGGTGCCTCTTCTGATCAGAGGACTGACTACCCAGTCTCCTTTCCTCCTGGAGATTCTGGTTTCATGGAGGTTATGGAACCAGGCTGGACAGTGTACTAAAATACATGGAGGGCTGGCAAGAACAAGCAGCAAGAGCCTTTCAGGCTACTTACCCAAGAGTGAACTTTACCAGGGGCATTGGCAGGCAGCTTCAGTCCCCAGGACTGGTCTCCTGGACCGGGGAGGTAGCAACGTTGCTCGTAGGTGGGGGGCTCTTCATATCCAGATTGTTACAGGACCACAACCCTGGACTTCCACAGGGCCAACTTTGGCCTCTTCAAACAATTGTTAAGGGAAGTCCCATGGGACAGGGTACTAGATAGTAAAGGGGCTCAAGAGAGTCGGTCAACATTCAAGGACCACTTCTCTCAAGCTCAGTATCAGTTGGGTATTTTCCTACCCAATGGGTAGGAAATCAAATAAGGGAGCCGGGAGACCCACATGGTTAAACAAGGAACTGCTGGGCAAACTCAAGTGGAAAAAGAGAATCTATGGATCATGGAAGGAGGGGCTGGTCACTTGGGAGGAATATAGGACTGTTGTCAGAGGATGCAGGGAGGCAATTAGGAAAGCTAAGGCCTCCTTGGGACTAAGCCTTGCTAGTGAGGTCAAAGACAATAGAAAGGGCTTCTTCAAATACATTGCAGTTAGAACTAACACTAGAGGTAATATAGGCCCATTGCTGAATGAGGTGGGTGCCCTGGTGACAGACGATATAAAGAAGGCAGAGGTGCTGAATGCCTTCTGTGCCTCTGTCTTTACTGCTGCAGACTCTCTCCAGAAGCCCTAGATCCCTATAGCCCCAGAAGAAGTCAGGATGAAGGAGGAGTTTGTTTTGGTAGATGAGGATTGGGTTAGGGATCAGTTAAGCAATCT
>NW_009952880.1:3213084-3221005 GCF_000747805.2 Chaetura pelagica | reverse complement strand
GATGGAATGCATCCAAGGGTGCTGAGGGAGCTGGCGGAGGTCATTGCTAGGCCACTCTCCATCATCTTCGGTAAGTCATGGGTAACAGGAGAGGTGCCTGAGGACTGGAGGATAGCAAATGTCACACCAGTCTACAAGAAGAGCAAGAAGGAAGACCCAGGTAACTATAGACCAGTCAGCCTCACCTCCATCCCTGGAAAGGTGATGAAACAACATGTTCTTGGCACTATCTCTAGGCATATCAAGGATGAGGGGGTCATTAAGAGCAGTCAGCATGGTTTTATCAAGAGGAAGTCATGTTTGACCAAACTTATAGCCTTCTATGAGGAAGTAACTAGGTGGATAGATGATGGTAGAGTGGTAGATGTGGTTTGTCTTGATTTCAGGAAAGCATTTGACACTGCATAGTGGAGTCCCTCAGGGGTTGGTACTGGGACCAGTACTATTTAATATGGAATGGATGAGGGAACAGAGTGTGGCCTCAGCAAGTTTGCTGATGACACTAAAGTGGGAGGAGTGGCTGACACACCAGAAGGCTGTGCTGACATTCAGCAAGACCTGGACAGGCTGTAGAGTTGGGCAGGGAGGAATTTGATGAAATTCAACAAGGGGAAGTGTAGAGTCTTGCATCTGGGGAAGAACAACCCCATGTACCAGTCCAGGTTGGGGGCTGACCTGCTGGAGAGCAGTGTAGGAGAAAGGGACCTGGGAGTCCTGGTGGACAGGAGGATGACCATGAGCCAGCAATGTGCCCTTGTGGCCAAGAAGGCCAATGGCATCCTGGGGTGCATTAGAAAGGGTGTGGTTAGTCGGTCAAGAGAGGTTCTCCTCCCCCTCTATTCTGCCTTGGTGAGGCCACATCTGGAATATTGTGTCCAGTTCTGGGCCCCTCAGTTCAAGAAGGACAGGGAACTGCTTGAACGAGTCCAGTGCAGAGCCACAAAGATGATGAAGGGAGTGGAACATCTCCCTGATGAGGAAAGGCTGAGGGAGCTGCGTCTCTTTAGCTTGGAGAAGAGGAGACTGAGGGGTGACCTCATCAATGTTTATAAATATGTTAAAGACAAGTGTCAGGATGATGGAGCCAGGCTTTTTTCAGTGATGTCTAGTGATGGGACAAGGGGTAATGGGTGCAAACTGGAACATAGGAGGTTCCATAGAAACATCAGAAAAAACTTTCCTGTGAGAGTGACAGAGCACTGGAACAGGCTGCCCAGAGAGGTTGTGGAGTCTCCTTTGCTGGAGACATTCAAAACCCAGCTGGACAAGTTCCTGTGTGATGTGCTCTGGGTGATGCTGCTCTGGCAGGGGGGCTGGACTAGATCATTCAAGGTCCCTTCCAACTCCTAAGATTCTGTGATTCTGTGAATGGACAAAAACTGAAACACAAGAAGTTCCACTTTGACATGAGGAAAAACTTCTTTAATATAAGGGTGATGGAGCACTGGAACAGGCTGCCCAGAGAAGTTGTGGAGTCTCCTTGTCTAGAGACTTTCATGACCCGTCTGGATGTGTTTCTGTGTGACCTGCCCTATGTGATCCTGCTTTGGCAGTGGGGTTGGACTTGATATTCTCAAGAGGTCCCTTCCAACCCCTACCATTCTGTGATTCTGTGATTGTATGATATTGGAAGCCAAAACTCTACCACCTTCTTCCTCTACCCCAGTTTTTATTCTTGAGCATGGCATTCATTATACAGTATGGAATATCCCTTTGGCCAGTTCAGATCAGCTGGGACTTTCAGCTTCACTGGAAAGCTGAGTCTGCTTCACCTAAAGCCAGTCAGTTCCAAGCACTGGAGTTGAGCTAATGGATGCAGGATTTCAGTGATCAACACTATGTGTGCAAAAAAGAAGTGCAAACCAATTAGTGGTCAGACAGCCTATGCTTAGGGGCTGGCTAAAATGTCTTTTTTATGGTTTCATATTTCATAGGATAGTTCTGTTTAATATGTTTGAGCTGTTCAACCTCAAACAGTGACTCAGGGCTATGATACTGAGGCCAAAGACCTCACTAAGTGTTTGTGTTTACAGCCCAGCTTGTACTTACATTCTTCCCTTCAGCAGCTGACATCAAAGTATAAAGAAGTGGGTGGCCTGTTCCAAGGCTGGTACTAATTATTGGAATTAGGAAGCTTCATAAGAATAGACCCAACATTCAAACAGAGCATCCAGTGTTTGTAACTTTACTAAGGAAATGTGACCATTACTTTAAATAAAAATGTCTGAACTGTCTTTTACCAAAAACATCCAGTTTGTTTAGGACTTTGTGGATTTCCAAGCATTCATGAAGAACAAAAAAGCTGTACTTGATCCATCATGTTCATTATTTCTTCTGATCTACCAATTCAAAGTTTCTTCAAGAAAACAGGACATAATTTGAGGCCATTTCATGCACCACACCAGTGAGACAACGTGGCTACATCCTGCCACTGCACCTCTGCCTGTTTGTGCAGACTGTCTCCCTCTTTATAGACATTCAAAGCATTGACAGGAACCAGCCCACCTTGCCTCATCTTTGCCCACTAGTTCATAAACTCCATTTTTTAGCATCTCTTCCAGTGCCTGCTGCTTATTTTCCATGCTCTTTGCATCCACGTACAGACATTTCAGTACATTAATATTCTTCGCCTTCTCATGCTGAGCTCTTCCAGCTTCAGTCCTATTTGTAGGCTGGCAGTACATGTCAGATTATTTGAGTTAGGTGAAAATTTCTCCTCTTTCCTTCTCACTGAGTTTTATAGCTATCCAATAAACTTGCCTGGTTTGGAAATGGGGAATTTGGTACCCTGTTTTGGCAGAGTAACATTAACCACAAATTGCTTACATCTAAAAATAATACATGATAGTTTTGTTCTCTCTCAGAAGCTGGCACTCTGCATTCTCTAAAGGTAGATGAATGAATATGTGAAAATATTTTTGAAACATTTGCTTGTTTATAACAAGCCAATATGAAATCAAGATAGAATTTATACTTTAGCTCTCCATAGAGGTTTATTGAGCTATGTTTCAAACATCACTCAGAGTGAACCTTCTGTAGGCCAAGGAAACAAGGACTTGATCTTTCTAGAACTTTCCACCCATAGGGAGACAACAGCTCTGAATATTCATCACCTGGACAACAACTACAGATTGTGACTCTCGCAGAATTTATTTCAGAAATCAGGAAATTGTGAGCATCTTTCATCTCACTTGTTCTTGAGAACCTTCTGGGCATAGCAACACTTAGCACTTTCCTACAAGGAGTCCTGCATGTTAATTAAATCTCCTGAGACTCATCTTTCCCTGTTTGAGACAAGAGCCAGACATTTGCCAAATTACATCATTTCACCATGTGCAACTTCTCTAAGGTTCACCCTTGCCTGCCATGTAACAAAAATTGTGGTCATGCCCTGATCATTTCTCCTCAAGACTAGTGGAGCCTCCTCTTTATTATTTTTTTTCCCTTGCAACCTATTTCCAGTGCCTCAGTAAATCATCTGCCTCAACAGCAACACCTCTGAATTCTTCCATCGTTTTTTTCTGGCATCTGGCATTAAATTTCAGTGACTTGTGTTTCTCTTCAAGGCTCTCCAGAACACTGCTCTGACCTGTAGCATCAATGGCAATATTTCCTGCTCCTGTTTCCACTCAGCCAGTACATCCCACCTTGGGGCTGCCTTTATCATGTCCTCCATGCTCCAGACCAGCCTCAACAACTGAATGGTTCTTTTATGCAGTTTAGAAAGGAATACACCTCTGTTTTTACCCATCCTTTCTCAAAGCACACCTTCCTCTGTTGATGGGTGCTCCTACAGGACCCCTGCTCCAATATAACATTGCCATTCAGACATTGCCAAAACTATGCAGGATATCATATTCTGGCCACTAATGAGCTCCAGCCCTGCATTTACAATTTATAAGCTAAAAGCCCCCAGAGGCAGCAGCATCCCTCATGTCTTCCATAGTGCCAACCTACTCCTTATTATCCTTCTCATTTTGCAGACGGAGTGCTATTACCTTCTTCAAATCAGAGACCCTGGGTAAAAAAAAAACAACCAACCAGAGTGAAGTTCAGGGTATCCAGAGAACTTCTCTGTCTTAACTGGCTGACTAAGGCTAAGCCCAGTGCACATTTGTTCTCCTGCCATAAGGTGTTTTCTCTGTCTTCTTCCTTATTTAGAGAAGTCCTAGAAGACAAGTGGCACTGCAGGCTCATCAATCCAAAGAGTGTTTGAGGACCTCACCTGATTATTGGAGTTCCTGGTTTACAGGTGTGTTTGTAATGAGAAGAAGAGCTACAGGACTCTGTTTCTTACGCACCATTTACAAGTGCATAGAGAGAGCATAAAAGACTGTGTTGTGTATTCTCTCTAATGGAGTATTATCTGGCAATTTTGCAAAGATCTGGTGAGAAGATATTGCAACCATGTCACACGCTCAATCCCATAACTACAAATTCACTATCATCCCAGAAGCAGCATTAAAGGATCAAGTGCAATGCCAATGGATGTTCCAAAGACAGCAGGAAAAGCCCCTGCTGCTGTTTGAGCTGTAACATAAACTTAAGGACCAACACATCTGAACCATTTGTTGACCAGGGGAGCAGTTCACTGTGGCTGGAGATACAGTTTGACGGCATAAATACCCAGTGGACCTTGCTTCATTGGGCCTCCTTACATGATTCTGCCTCTTCCTTTATCCTTTGGCCTTTGTTGCTGTAGCTAAGGGCAAGACCTGCTCGGTCCTCACCATGTAGTATTTTTTACTCCACGCTTTTCTGGATGCAGCTATTTGATTTGTACTCAGGAGCTGTATCTTCCAACAAATACAAAGTATGCACATATACTGTGTCATCTCTGAGTTTTCATGGAATACATGTTTGCTTTCTCTCTCTGCACTGAGGCTTCTATATATTAAAAAAAAAAAAAAAAAAGAAGGAAAAAAAAGGCTTGTGTGTGGGAGAACCCCTTCCAGACATAAAGTCAGCTGCTTTCAGGCCTGACTCCTGCTGCTTCTGCCCTCTTTGCCTCAAGCTGAGCTTGATGTGCCACCAAAGGCTGAAGACCTGTATTTGGGTCTTTCAAGGACATGCTTTAATCACCACTGGGATGAGTGATGCACCTCCTTGCAGAGTCTCTTGTGCCTCACTTAGAAAAAAAGAAAAGAAAAAAAAAAAAAAAAAAAAAAAAAAAAGGAAAAAAAAAAAAAAAAAAAAAAAAAAAAAAAAAAAAAAAAGAAGGAAAAAAAAGGCTTGTGTGTGGGAGAGCCCCTTCCAGACATAAAGTCAGCTGCTTTCAGGCCTGACTCCTGCTGCTTCTGCCCTCTTTGCCTCAAGCTGAGCTTGATGTGCCACCAAAGGCTGAAGACCTGTATTTGGGTCTTTCAAGGACATGCTTTAATCACCACTGGGATGAGTGATGCACCTCCTTGCAGAGTCTCTTGTGCCTCACTTACAAAATGCCTACTAGCCCCAGCTCCCAAGAGTGAGAGGCGATGAAAGGGTCAGAGCGGGACTTTTGCCAACACTTCAATGCTATCTAGAGATCACAGCAGCTCAGTCAGTTACATCAAGGCTTAGCAAGCCTGTGATTTCCTGCAAGCAGAACCTAGGCTTCATGACAACAATATGGACATCAACAGGGTGAGATGGGATTTAAGGAACAGATTTATAACAAATATTAGTGTTGCCTTAGTTTCTGGACACAGCACTCAAAGTGGAAATGCAGCTTTTGCAGTGCTCAGGTTCCAAGTGCACAACACTTTTAATAACAAAGTAATTGCACGTGTAAATGGGCAGAATTACCAAGGTTTCCTTACTCTGTGTTAGGAACACTGTGTTTTGTGATGCAACACAACATCACAGTTACTGTATTTTAACAAATTGGTCCCTTTACAGTTTTTCCAGTGAAATGCAGGTTAATGAAGTAACTATCATGGATCCAAGAGACAGAAGCTCCTCTGTAGCTATTAAAAAGGAATCCTTGCTTGAAAGATTCTTGTTTAGAGAATAAAAATGAAGATCACATCGTGCTGTCTAGTCAAGGAACACTTCCTATCACAGATACCCTTTATAAATCATATATATGCTCCTTAAGCTGTGCCCTTCTTGAAATTTTGAGGAAATTTATGGGCCTTAAAAGTCAATGTTCTTAAAAAGTGTTAAACTCAGAAGAGAGGCAAAATCCAGAACAGAAGACTCTTTCAGTTAAATGCCTAAAATGTTCTGTTAAAAAATTCCCTCACATTAAACTAAAAGGCAACTAACCGGGGTATTTCTGATGCTCTGAGATGCTATACACGCAGGGTTATTCTCTAAAATGAAAAAGATCCAGCCTAGAAGGGCCACTTTGTGCACTCTCTGTCCCTCTGAAACAATTTTTATAGAAATTACTTGGAAATTAAGTTCCACTGCACTTGCCATCATTTTCAGTGAAATCAGGGTTTCATCTGCTTTACATCAGCTTAAGGGTTTCTTCTCTGATTTCCCATTTCTGCCATGATCCATTCCATT
This sequence comes from Chaetura pelagica, assembly GCF_000747805.2. Lineage (NCBI taxonomy): Eukaryota > Metazoa > Chordata > Aves > Apodiformes > Apodidae > Chaetura > Chaetura pelagica. Next base: position 3,214,513 of record NW_009952880.1, on the reverse strand, counting down.
GAGTAGCTGAAATCTGTCATCTGGTAGTAGATACTGAGGGTATGTTAGGGGGGGTAAAACCCTCCAAAAAACCAAACCAAAAATCCCCCTGCCTGCCAAGTCTTGCAGCCTTAAACCTTTAGTGCAGTACAAGGTTTACAAGATGATTTAAAACCTGCATGTGTAGGAAATAAGGAAGGTGGGGTGACTACATAGAAAATGGGTTTGGGACAGACAGAGATTGATGGCTTTGTGACAATGACAGTAAAGTTAATAGCTGATATAGGCAGACAACAGGCTCTATTTTAAATTTAAAATTGGAGTAAGTGTTGCTGACAGCATCATACTGACCATTCAGTGCTAGACCTAATTTCTCTCTGGTAATGATTATGAGAAGCTGAATAGATAATGATGTGCAGTGCAGAACATTTGGGAAATGGGATTAACTGCTTTGCATTTATTTATTTATTTTTTCTTGTGTTAAAAACAACTATTTAATGATTTGTAGAGGTGGCTATCCTTGAACATTCCTGAAGGGTAAAGATTAGTCACTCCACTGGGAACATCTCTGTTGCCTCTATTTGCTTTCCTCTTAGGAGACAGACAGGGTGTAAATTGTGCTTGCAACAGACTGGGAAGGCTGACACTGTTAAAATATAAGACCCAAACAAAAGCCCAGGAGATGATATATCACTAGTCTCCTGGGCAGTTGCATTCTACGTTTGTATTTGCACACTGCAGATAATTCGTGCCTTTCAGTAGCCTGAACCCAAACTTCAAGTGAAAATGGTCTTGGAGCTGGAAATGAAAACCTGCAAGCACGGAGACAATTTTCACATATCCAAGTAAAAAGCTGACAAACAAAAAAAAAGTGAAACAAAGGGAAACCAAATCCTTCAGTCCTGAGGGAAGCAACCCTTTGCTCTCTATTTCTGTCATTAGTCCCTCCTGTTTTCTACCCTGTTCTTCAGGGACAGTTACCCACCAGTTTTGCACATCCCCATCCATACAAACAGATCTTCATTGGCATGCCAATGTAGGGTTGGTCACCAGAGTTTTGACTTCACTCTGCACCAGTGAAAGGTCTTTTAAAAAGCACACAAACCAGAACACAAGGCATTTCTGATCTTTTACACACATGGCACATGAAAACCATTGACTTCAGGAATAGATACTCATGCCTCAAACCTGAACACAGCCCACATACACATATGAGGGAGAATGTTGCTGGCCTTATATTACTGGTTTGGGCTCTGTCCCTGTGACAACCTTTTGTTGTTAGGTGTTGTGTTTACACGTAGCAAAATGGTAGTAGTACACTCCATAATCTGCTCCATAATACTTCAGAGCATCAGCAGACTGAAATTTCCACCTGTTTTCTTTACTCCTGTCTGTGACATGAGTTTGCACAACTGAAGGATTTATTGCTTCTGTGCTGGCTTTTTTGTTC
>NW_009952880.1:3189387-3212852 GCF_000747805.2 Chaetura pelagica | reverse complement strand
AGGAAAACTAGCTGAATCTTCTGAGTCGTGTTCAAAAGCCCAAAGCTTTTCAAAAGCCATATACTCTTTGCATTAATTAATTCCAAGTCCACTCTGGCTTTGTAAAGCTAATTTAAATTGTAGTGGTTTCTGCAACTTCATGGAGCTGTAAAATAAATAAATCTAATTGTATTGGCTTAAATAATGTCAATCTGCTTATTACTTTCAAAACAGTACACTAGGGCTCATAGTTTTTATGAAATCTGAGCTACCAAATGATTATGAAAAATTGGGACTGTGGCAATAGTAATTATACAATTTTCTTCTCTGTGAGAAAGTGCAAGGGTGAAACTCTATTTCCATCCCTTACTTCTATGATGGCTGCAGGGCATTTTACATGTGGTTGCTTAGACTGTTGAAGACCTTTAGAAAAAGTTCTTACTTCCTAGGAAGTAATTAAAAACTGCCACCCTGAACAAAAATATACACAACATATGCAAATGCTATAAAAGTAGCATGGGGTTTACATAACAATTTATAATGTTACGGAATATTTGAGGCAAAATGCAATCCTATGTTTTACCCCCTTAGTCACCCCTCTGCTCTGTGCTGGAACAAGGGTGCTCTCCCAGTACAGACTGTGACCCCAGCTCACCCTGCAAGGCATGCGAGCACGACAGTTGTTCTCACTGTCAGCTGGGAAAAGGCGGATAAACAGCCTCACGTTTCACTCTAGCATCTTGCTTTCTAAGTTCTACTGAGTCAACAGACAGCAAGCAGGTATCAGTTAATTCAGCTTTGCAGCAAGATCACAGAGCAGCTCTTCACTAGGAAATGAACTAAAACTAAGGGGGGGAGGGTGAGAATGTGTGGTAGGGAGAGAAGGAGGGAGAAATAAGGTACTGCTTCATTTCGTTTCCTGCTCTGATTCCCCTAGCAGAAATTCCACGAAGGCATGCTAACCTGAAGAGGAATTTCAGCAGCAAATCATCACAAAGCAGCTGTGAAAGCCTGCTTAGTACTTGCAGGTGGCATGTTGTTCAGGTGCTCTCAGAAGCTCTCTAACAAATAGCCACCTGATAAAAAGATGCTTTAAAACTGTAAAATCTAAAGGTGGAAAAACCAGTAAGGTCAGTTTAATTCACTCTTGCTCTGTCAGGGTAAGATAAGTTGGTTTTTTGGTTGTGGTTTGGTTTGGGTTTTTTTGTTTGTTTTGTTTTTAGTTTTCCCAATGTATTTGTTTAGTCTTTTCCATGCTGTTTAGTTTTACAGTTTCCAGATAACCCAAGAGACATCCTCTGAACTCCAAGAGAAATTAATAGTTCATATCTTTTCATTCAGAGGTTTCGCCTACTACCTCTCTTCACTGCTGTTTGGTGAAATAAATTACTGCTCACCTTCTTTCACGTTCTCTACTACAACCACTCCAGATCACCCTAATTACCTTCCTTTTGCATCCACCCAATAATTTCTGCATTTAAGCCTTGTATTTGCTTTCACAAATTACTCTAATGAGTATTCATATGGTAGCACATCAATACTCTCTTTCACTTTGTTAGCAACATGCTGACACCAAAACTAATGCCATGTTACTGTATCAGAATTACTGATCTCAGAGCAAAAGCTCTCACAGTTCCACTCCCTGCTATGCAATATTTGGTTGTGCACTCCAAAACTGTAGTGACTCTTTTCTCTCTCTTTAATGCAGGTTTTAAAGGTGTTTTTCCAAATCCTCTTTCCTTGCCTCTATTTTATGGCCAGTTCATGCTCACCTAGGTTTTGATTGTTGCTGTTCTGTTTCTTTATATTTTCCCCTTATAGTTTGAAAGTCTTCCCACTTCAGCAATATATTATTTCAGTAATGGACTGTCTTCATGACACTTTTCCCTCCTCTCCAGGACTGTAAATACCAATAAAACTTCTACACGGCTATAAAAACAACTACATTGTTATCCATTGCTACTCAGACAACTTCCTAATCACATTTCTTTCTTCCTCTTTAGGCAAATCTGAATTTATTTTTCAAAGAAGACCTCATGAGAAAGCTCATGCAGCTCTAAGGAAGGATTTTATCACAGATATGTATGTAATTCATTCCTTTCAGGCACTCATTTTCAATTCTGTTCCAGGACATTACTCTATAGCTGTGTAGCAGGGGCAGTCAGCTGAGAATGGAAAGTGAGAGCATAAGGGGCCAGAGAGGGCCTAGCACATCAGGTTGCCTACAGGATTTGGACAGAAAAATCCAAATTCATACAGCCTTAGTAGCAATTATCAGACATCAACAGCTGGGAACATGTAGAAGCAGAACTTTAAGCAATTAGGTAGCTTGCAAGTTGAACATGAAGGCATTCAATGAGCTAAGATCCTCCCAGAGTTAAGTGCACAGCTGAAACGTGTCTCTTGCTTATTTGGTTCAAATATCCCTGTGGTCTTTACTGGACCTAGTCCAGTGAGAAGTGCTGTAAAATATCTATTCTGCTTTTGACCACATTCACATCAATATAAACACTAGTTTTAATAGTGTTATTTGTTGTGTAGTGTTGTAGCAGATGTTCATTGCTTTGCCCACAATATTGCTTGTGCACTTACCTGTCCCTTACCTGTTCATTCTCGACAATATTTTGGAATGGGATGAGACCAATAGGCAAGAAATAGAGAGCAATGACTTTCATGAAGTCATTGAGTTAATTACTAAATCATTAAAATGTTGACATATCTGAAGATACAGCTAGTGCTAGAAAAAGAAAGCTAAAAAAACTTCAACTATGATTTATTTTACTTTTCAAACAGTCCACAACAATTTAGGATTTGTAAAATTCACACATTTTTATTAATTTAAATAGTTCAGTAGCTGGAACAATCAGGATGGGGCTTTCATTTTGTCAGAAATGAGGGTGTAAAAGATTGAAGCCTGCTAGAACAGCACCCTTCAAACTCTTAAGTCTTCATATGGTTAGGACAACTTTTCAAGGAAGTGATGTAAGACAGAAGAAGACCAGCACAGCTGCATACTTGGCACCATGGGGACAATTTGTGGATTTGATATTTTATTCAGAAGCCTAGATGATGTAATTTTGAGGATGTCCTTGTCATTTTAGATATGTTCTCAGGATGGAGAACTCTCCTTGTCAACTTGCAGATGAAACAACTGCTGCAAAAAGAAAATTCAGAGAAAACTAATTCCTGGGTTTGGTATTCACCTACCATTAAACAGCAACAAGTGAGAAGCACTGTGAATAGCAAATATAGGTGGTCACCTCACCAGATTTTAAGGGGCAGACCCACAAGGCCGACTTAGCAATCTTCAGTCTTGTGCAATCAAACTGAAAAGTAACAGACAATGCTCTTCTGAAAGAAAAAAAGAAGCGCTTGGACTAATGACTCTAAATTATTATAGAAGCCAGAGGCAATAACGGATGACAGGATGGCACAACCCATGTGGTGATCAATCCTGGGGTCCATAAGCAGTTGAGCTTGTGGACTTTCTGTCATACTCTGGAAGGCCCTGCAGCCAGCCCCACCACCTCCTGGAGGGAGACTCCTGACTGCAGTTTGGCTTCCTCCTGCAGCCCTACAGGCTCTGATGTGGAGGAACAACTCAGCACATTGGAGGCTGCCCTCCATGGGGGTCCTGGTCACCCCTCATCTGTGCCAGTACCTACAGAGCAGGAGCATCTCCAAAAGTAACTGGAGGAGGCAGTGGCAGGTCTCTCTACTGGCCAGGGCAGGGATCATTTACCCGGAGGGCCCCAGCGCCCCCTAAAGAGGAGGGCCCCTGCCCCCTGGACTGTCCCCAGTCCTGTTGTGCCATGGCTGTGCCACATATCCAGCCCCAGAGCCTCCTGGGGGTTAACCCCTGCCCTCCACCCAGCCTCTCCAGCACCCCTTCAAGATCAGAGGTGGAAGCGGCAGCAAGTTCCTCACCCAGCTGGGACAGGGACTGCTCACCCAGAGCACCCCGCGAAAAGGAGAGTGTCTGGGGATGCTGCTTTCTGCCCCTTCTCCTGGTGCCCTTCCCTGTGCCCCATGCCCTACCACAGGTGGTTCCAGCCTCCTGGGGACCACAGCCATGGGTCCCTGGAGCCCCAGGGCCATGTTGGTGGCACATCCTCCCACAGGAAATCCTGTGCCCACCGTGCACCTGCCAGTGCAGAAGGTGCCAAGGGGACGGTGGGCAGGAGAAGCCATTTTTGTCACAGGTCCAGTGCAGATCCAATTGGACATCACCCCCAGTCTCCACTGGCAGTCAAGAAAAAGAGCTGGGATGAGCTATAACCTTGCCAGCTCCAGCACTTGTCTCTGCCACCCATGAACATTGGTTTTCTTTACCCATTAGTAAACAAGGCGTGTTACCAATGCACTTATTAACACTTCCTGCTCTGAACCTGTCATCCTCACCTGTATTAAACACTGCCTGTGTGACTTTCACAACTTCAGGATTTCTATTGAATTTTTGTAATTAATCTGATTCGTTTTTCATCCACAAGTGCTGGGATTTGTAGCAAGGAAGTTGGCAGTGTAGAAGTGTCCGACAGCCAGTTAGTGGTGTTCAGTTTGCAGCAAACAACTGTCCCTTTCTATCTGCATCCTTCTTAGCAGACATCTTCTGTGTTGTAAAAGTGACCCACACAGTCAATCTCTGTTAAACTGTCTACAAAGTTGCTGGATTTATTGTTTAATTTTGAATCACAGAATCACAGAATGTCCTTGGGCTGGAAGAGACCTCCAAGATCATCCAGTCCAGCCCTAGACCTAACACTGCAAGCTCACCACTAAACAATGTCTCTAAGCACCAGGTTCACATGCCATTTAAATGCATCCAGAGATGGTGACTCCACCACCACCCTGGGCAATCTATTCCAATGCCTGACAATCCTTCCAGTGAAGAAATGCTTCCTAATATCTAACCTAAACCTCCCCTGGTGCAGCTTGCATCCATTCCCTCTGGTCTACTCCAAACTCCTTTCAGGTAGTTGTAAAGAGCAATGAGGTCTTCCCTCAGCCTCCTCTTCTCCAGACTAAACAACCCCAGCTCCCTCAGCTGCTCCTCACAGGACTTATGAGGGTATGTGTTAACTTGGGGTGCTCCCACAAACATCCTACAAAGTATTCAGCAATTTAGCTCCACTGCCTGCAGTCCTCTCTGGGCAAAACAGAGCCCTAAGAACCCAAACCCCTTCAAATATTTTTATATTCCAAAACCAGAAAAATCCTAGGTTTTGGTATCTGCTCCTGAGACCATGTGTGTTTATTCAGCTTCTGCCTAATAAGAAAGAAATATTAAATGATATATAAACAAAACATTGAAACATCCCTGTGGGTATTGCTTTGCTGGTATTTGTAGATACTTCATTTGATGCCAGTTCATTAACCAGCAGTTAAAGTTCAGTCAGCATTATCTAAAATATTAAATTTCAGCATGTTGATGCCTAGTAATGTCTTTAAAACTGTTCCACAGCTAAGGAATTGCCACTTTTCTTAGAACTCTCATATTTTCAGCCAAATCCTATACTTATTCATGGATGTGGTAGCACATGAATTATGTTCACTACTCTCACTTTCATCTGTGTAAGTCAAAGTGTATGGTTTTGGTCCAACACCTTGCAAAGTTCCTGTTTTGACAGTATTTACTGTGATAATTTACACTTCTGTCAATTTCTGCACTTTGCAATTTACCTACTGCACTATCTCCTCTGGTAGTGGCTTGAAGTGTTTTCTCCTCTCTCCCAGATGAAAAATTGTGGTATAAACCTTGGCTACTGCCAGCAGCTGCACAGGCTAAGCTGAATATTGTATTGGCCAGAGATCTACTTGCAATATTTGCACTCTTATTGACATTTCAGGTTACTTCAGCACAGCTTATACACAATAAAAAAGTCAACAAACTTTACAGACATTTAGTAAGAATACACAGATAAGTATCCAGGCAGTAAAGTCTAGACTAATCTCAATTTTTCATAATTGTTCCAAAACCAGAACAAAATACCAAGAATTTTACACTCACAATTAAGACCTTGATGCCATTTCAAAATCCACTTAAAATACCTGTAGGCTGGATGAATGCTTATATACATACTGAACAAAAAGCTGCCACTACACATTGCAAATACACAAATGTAACTGCATCTTATACAACAAAATAAAAATCTCTACTTTCAATCTTCATCTCCTTTTCAAAAATCTATCTTCAGAATTTTGATCCGTTTTCTCTTTCTTTTAATACAAAACAGCAATGGGCTCAGAGCTGCTGAAATCAATCATTATTCCTGATGAGCAAGTCTGCCCTAGAGGTCAATCTCTGTGAGAAACACAGAGTTCTGCTGCAACCTTTGCCAGGAAGCGAGGTACCCTCTCCTCTGTTTGTAACAAGGGAGAGAAGAAAGTGCCCAGATCAGTAAGGTGTTTTGACATCCATTCACATCTAGCTACTGTCACACTTACATATCCCTTTCAACAGTGGATAAACTAATCAAAATTAATATTTTCTAACTCTATTTATTTGCAATTATAAGGCTCAGCATCCATTCATCTCTCAGATTGAAAGCCTTCAAAAGGAGAAATAAAAGATAACTATGTGGTACTTCATTTCAGGAGAAAGTCATCTTGTTAACCAGGTGTGACCAGATCTATTACAGCCCAGTGATTTTTACTTCAGGGAGTAGACAAGTGGGTTGAAATTATTAAAAAACTAAGCAGCAACAGAAGACTGATAAACAGCAAAGCAGTATAACATTTTTAAAACCATGCATCTGAAATAAATGAGAATCCTGTCTCAAACCCCCATATTGTAAAAAGATGTATCTTTTTAAAGGATAACACTTAACTGGACTCTTCAGAAGGTTCTGAGCAAATATTTCACTCAAAACTATTAAGGAATCTGTGTTAAAAGTAATACCAAAGAGGCAAATCATGAGGATGGTCAGTTTTCAACTTGACAAATATTAGCAGTAGAGTGCCCTATGAATTTGTACTTATTACTTATTATTTTACATATTTCATCTGGGAAAAAAGACACACATTCTATTGGCAGTCATCTGTGGATAACAAAAATGATTAAGAATATTTTCAGGGCCAATGAAAATTGTGTGGAATATCAGAGACAGCATAAAGAAGGATTAAGGTTGATGATTAATTCAAAATAATTAACTGCTCATATACTCCAAGGTTTCCTAGGACTGGCAGCCATAGAGAAAAGGTTAATGAGGTGTTTACTCAGTCCACTCTGGTAAACAAAGTATACCAACCATACATAATGTTATAAGGATACTACACTATAAAATTGCTGTAGCAATACTCAAGAAATTACAATATGTAGTTACACAAGAAGTTAATGTTGTGGATATAATGTTGCAGAGTGTTGTCTTCACTTCAATAGGATTTAGGGGTAATTTTATGTAGCTTTTGAATTTTGCTCCGATTATCTAATATAACATATACCCAGTGATAACATATGTAATAAGATGAACTTATATCGCACAGTATGCTGTAGTATAGGTTCCCACAATGGGGAAACATATTGAATTGCAACATCTGATCACTTGTTTTGGTCCTGTAACTTTAAATTAGAGTGGCATTTCTGCAGTGCAACTTTTCCTATCTATAGTGGAGATACTGCAGAATGGCATGAAAATACAGCTTTTTTTAAACAGTGTTAATTGTATTATAAAAAAAATCCAGAAACACTTCATTTATAAAAACTCCCATTTGCATAGCAATCTATATATTGATGTAGGTTACTTAGGCTGTATTACATTCGGGTAATCACTTAGGTAAAACTTGTAGGATAAGTATTTTCTAAAACCAAAGCCAACACCATTTAAGTTATTATAAAAAACCCAACATTTTAATCTCAAAGACATTTCAAACATTAGTGCAATATGATTGTGGAAACAACATGTTACTTCTTAGAAAGAAATTAAGTATATCCAAACAAATTTGTGTCTTTTCCAATTGCAAAGTTTGATTTTCCTTGTTCAGTTCCGCATTGCCAACATGGCATTTATGTCCCAAATGAGATTCCGTAACTGATCCATGATTTGCTTCAGCTGCTGATTCTTCTGTTTCAGTTTCTGTGGGAAGAGTATATCAGAAGTTTTTTTGTGATCAGTTCAAAACATGCACTCAGAAATTCAACAAAAGTTACAGTGCTATGAAATGCTACATGGATCTTTCAGTTCTCTGTGAGCAATACTAGGTGGGGTAACACATCCTCTTAAAAGCAGACTGTAAAGATACAAGAAAGCACCACAAGTCAAGGACCATTGCTACAGGGGGAATGCTATTGCCTTTCACAGCAGTCTTTTTATCAAAACACTTGATCCCCTCAAAAACTGAAGGCTTGTGGGCATTGCTCCTCTCTTTCCAAAGTCCAAAAGATAGCACTTTATGTAGGAAGAAAGAATTAGCAATTTGGACCAAAAGAGTTCAGGTAAATTTATGTGAACATCTGTTGTGTAACTTCAGTTCACAGAAAAATGAGGGATTAGCAGTAGAAGTTTGAACAAAGCACAAGATACAGGTGAAATCAAACAAGTTTTCCAGCTCTCCTGTCTATGTAGGTCAGCCCTGTTGTGTTAAGGAGTTCTGTCTTGAAACAGATGCTCCCAAGCATGCTGAATTCTTTAAAATTGTGTATTAGTTTTTGTGAGCTGCAGAAGCATCTGAAGGAACAGAAGAGCAGCAAGCTTGCTTTTATTTGGGTGCACAGCCAGAACTTAAATAGTCTTTACAGAAGAAATAACAGTGTATTAAGACACTGCACAATCTCCCTAAGCTTTCATGTTTCGCAATAACACATATTTATTGTCTGATTTATTAATTTTCCTCCTCAAATCAAAGCTGGCAATAACAAAGCTACCGTTTATTGTTAACAACAACCTATGTCTCTCATTTCCTTCCCATTGGATATCAGCCTTTCCACATTGCAGATCAAACTACTTATTCACTAGGGAAGTCCAGCATTCCAAGTGAAAACACAAGAAAGACTTGCTACCATCAAAAGAGAACAAACTATCCTAATGCTTCAGTTTGACATAACTTTGTTATTTGCACTACATAAATGGCAACACATTAAGAGGACAACTCAGATCAGTAAGTGGAGCAGTGATAAAAAGAAACAACAAAAGAAGTTATATCCTGAAAATCAGTCTTCTGAATTCAGATGTGGACAACATACCAATATTTTTAAGTTGCCCATCTGGTCAGCCAGGAAAGAAGTCCAGAGCTAAACAAAAAGGAAGGCTATTCACTTCAGACCTGTAAACATGGTCTGAAGTAACCATTTTAACAGGTCTGAAGAGATGGGGAACACAGCACTTAACATAGGGGAAATAATCCTGAACACAGATTTTGGTGGACACATTGCCTGGAAGCAGAGACAATGCTAAATTCCAGACTCCAAAAAAGGACGTAAAACCAGATGTACATAAATTCAGAATTCTTAATCAAGCATTTGACAATCTAAAAAGTATTTTAAAGGTGTAACTATGTGCATTTATTTAATGTTTCTTTTTTCATTTGCTAATAACTTCATGATATACAGCAGAAATCCAGCACCTGAAGACAAGAGAGAAAATTGAGAAGCATGTAGTTACCACAGCATCCAAATGAGAGAATTGCAAGTGTCTCTCTCCAAAAACTCATCATAGAAGATCTTCATGCTTGAGAAAGCACAAGGGGGATAGACAAACAACCATGTCCATACCTGTGGCATTTAAAACATATTTCTGCTTGCCATCCTCAACACTCAATCTTAGAGAAATCAATGGATGCTACATCAAAACTACTAGTTTAGCACAACCTGTCACTCACTGATACTGAGCGGATGCCATTTCATGATTTTTCCAAGCCTTCATTAATAGAAACAAAGGCCAAACAGTCAGTGATGGTTATTCAAATCACAGATAGAACCATTAACTTCTGATATGCAGACTGTGTTCTCTCTCCACCCATGTCTAATTGTACTGTTATTGTACTGTTAAATACTGCTGTATGAGTAGGCCCACATGAACTTTACAAAAGTTAAGCCCAAAAGACTCATTCTGTAAGACTGTTTTAATTTCTTGTGCAAGTGTTATGAAACTGTAAATTGCTTTATCTTTACTTGATGCCAGACAAGGGAACCTTCAAATTGGATTTAATTGGTTTTCAAAGCATCTGTAAAAACAAGAAGTATACAGTTGCTACTTTATTTATCTCAAGATAATTTTATATCCCTGTCTTCAGTGAAGAGCTATTTTCTTACTTCTATTTGACCGTTACCAGAGGCAGAAAATAGCATAGTCTCTGGACTGCTAGGTTTAAAAAAAACAAAGAGAGGGGGTGCAAATCTACTTCAGAGAGCACGGTCTCCTAATTGAAATGCTTCTAGTGATCTTTGTTACCAATCTTTGATAGGCAGTGGTCCACACCACATAGAACTATACAATTAATATGTTCTGCACCACTGGCAGTGCTGGCCTCTGCTTAAGACTCTGCTGAGCCAGTAAGAACATCTCAACTCAGGCCTAACCTCAGAAAAGATACGTGAAATTGCCTTCTTGGGAAACGGGCAAGTTCTCTAAGTAGCTTCTGCAGCAATGACAAATTTTCATTTGAACAGATTGCTTGCAAGTTGTCTCCCACTCTTTACTCCTTCTACTGAAATGACTTAGTTGAACTCCGGACTGCTTCTCAGGATTAACAGTTGTATGAAACAAGAAAAGGTATTTCATCCTACACACATGCTACAGCTTATGACTTCATCTGTTTTCAGACAGCATAGGAAAATTATCTTATATGACACAGTTTATCGTGAGTTCAAGAGACCTAAATTCACCTTGTATCTGACAGGCATGTTTCTGCTAGTCCCTCTGTCAGAAAAGTGATCTGACTCATTCTGTCAGAAAAGTGATCTGACTGAAAACCAAACCAATAAGTGGTCTTTTTTGGTGAAATTAATTTTCATTGTGATTAGCCATTTTGACTGACAGTGCAAGTACCATGGCCAGCATGATGGAGTTGGCAAAGACTACAAGTTTGCTGATGACACAAAGCTGGGAGGATGGGCTGATTCACCTGAAGGCTGTGCAGCCATTGAGTGAGATTTGGGCAGGCTGGAGAGCTGGGAAAAGAGGAACCTAATGAGATTCAACAAGAGCAAGTGCAGAGTCCTGCACCTGGGAAGGAACAACAAAATGCACCAGTACAGGCTAGGAGGTGATCTGCTGGAGAGCATCTCTGTGGAGAAGGACCTTGGAGTCCTGATAGACAAGTTATCCATGGGGCAACAATGTGCCCTTGTGGCCAAAAAGGCCAATTGTATCTTGGGGTGCATTAAGAGGAGTGTTTCCAGCAGATGGAGGGAGGTTCTCTTCCCCCTCTACTCAGCCCTGGTGAGACCTCACTTGGAGTATTGTGTCCAGTTCTGGGCTCCCCAGTTCAAGAGGGACAAGGATATACTTGAGAGAGTCCAACAGATGGCTATGAGGATGACTAAGGGACTGGAACACTTGCCTTACAAGGAAACGATGGAGGTCCCTTCCAACCCCTAATATTCTGTGAATCTGTGACTGCACCTCCCAGTAACCAACAAGACCTTAGTAGGCTTAGGTCAGATAGGACATTTATGAAGACATGTTCACAAACACAAAATCCACATAAAGGAAACAAAGTGGGAGAACCAAGACACATATCCAGAAAACAGCTGTCTTTCACGGAATATGCCATAAAAATCTTGACATGTTTCATACAGATTTGGGTTCAGCAGGACACAAACAAACAACTTTGACTGACTACTTTTTTACTTATATTAATTTTTGGTTCCCTTTCATTTCATTTGAAACCAGTGCTGTCTAGACCAACACACAACCTTCTATTAGAGATGCATCAGAGCTTTCCTGTTCCCATGTCTCTCTTCACCTTAACCTCATCTTTCACATTTTAAAACCTAAACAACACTATGAATCATTATTTTGAATTCAATCCATTGGTCCCTTCTTCAGGCAAAGATACTAGATAAACACTGTGGAAGAGTAAGCTTATATTCCAACTGATGCCTGTAAAAACATCAAAAGTACTTGCTTGTGTGCCTGTGTTGTACAGGCACTTTTTCTGCTTAAAACAAAAAAAAAGAAAAAAGAAGAGATATTTCCATCTTATAGTAAACAACATTCTCCTGAATGTTGTGCCTGCCTTATTCAAGACCTGCAACAGTATAGGCCAGAAGCACATACAAGCTTAATAAAGCATTAAATATTAATAGTAGTAGTACCTTTACTTGCATAAATCTCAGCAGAATCATAACTATTATGTTTCCTTCATTGATTATGACCCTACTACAGAGACAACTTGCATCATCATCTTTTTGTTACTCCTTTTGACTGTTAAACTGCTACAGGAAGTGATTGTTTAAAGCCTTATGAAGATGACAATGGCCTCTGCTTTTCCATGTAAGTCAAACCCAAGGAATTTCTACAGCATCACAATGATTGTGAAAGTCACAAAAAAAAGCACAGCCTGCCTTGGCAATTGATTCTGGTTTTTTTAAGCGAGTTCTTCATAATGAAATTATCTGAAGTAAGGAGGTAGAAAATCACTTTTTTTTTCCCCTTCACTTTTATAGGCAAAAGATTTACAATGCTATATATGCACAGTATCAAAAAGATAGCAAATATACATCAACACTTTACTCAAATTCAGTTAAAGCTGCCTGGTGATATTCTAACTTATGGCTACCTAACTGGTACCAAGGCCCACTTCCCATTGTAATAAATTCACTTATCCATCTACTTATAATATTTTTTCAAACAGATAAAAAGTATTAATCACTAATACACCAACTGCTGTGCTAACTGCTGTGCAATTAAACATTAACACACTTATTGTTCAGTAACTACAGCTTTCTCTGATGTCATTCACAGACTTAACTGTTCTGTTCTTACAGGAAATGAGAGACTGGGTTTCCTGCCTCCCTCCTCACCTGACAGGTGAAAGCAAACCTGCTCTTTTTACATGCATTAAAATAGGTGGATGTTTGTGACATACCAATTTTTTATCATTCAGTGATGAAGTCTGAGGTCTTATTTACCGAGTACTCTCTAATGTAGCTTGTAATGGAATTATCCATTCCTCAAGGTGCTTCTCCACCACACCCCTTGGTGTTACATCCCAATTCTTAACATGAAAATCACAGATACATGATTCTCCATTATAGACTGCAAATAAAAATCACAAGAATACACCTCGGATAAAACTGCAGTGCCTGTTAACTTTGTCCAGAAACATCTAAAATTCAGGTCCATCACTAAACTTTGTACAGCTGTCAGCAAGGGGAAGAATGAACAACTACCACAGACATTTTATGGCAGAATCAAGGACAAAAATTCTGTTCTCAAGAGTAGCCTTCAGTTACTTACTCAGTATTCACATTAAATCCTTCCTTCTCATTCCCAAATTCCTTGCTTATTCAAAACCCTCATGCAAGTAACACAATACAAAAATCAGGATTCTTATAATCTTATTTATCACAATACTGATTCAATCTAAACAGTGCCTAGTCTGCAGCTAAAGCAGAACAGCTCAGGTACTGTTCCCAGAAAAGAAAGAGGAGAAGGGCCAAGGGGGAAGAAAAGGAACAAAACGTGATAACGTGATAAAAGTTCTATAATATGCATTTGTATGAGGACAAAAGGAGACAACTGGGATTGCAGGTAGAGCTTTAAGCTTGGAATTTCCTAACTTTTCTCAACGTTGTTACCATGATACTGTTTTGATATAGGAATCTAACATGAAAAACTTTGCATGAAACATCTTATATGAAATGGGAAAGGAAATATTACATTATATGGAATAAAATGCATCCGAGTGCCGAGAGGGCTGGACAATGCTAGGATGCCAAATTCAGAGCGACTTGAACAGGTGGGAAAGGAAGGTCACACCTATGTCAGGAGCTTCAACTAGAGCAGTATCTTACATTTTAGAACAGAATAAACTCATACAATAACATATGCAGAGGGATTACTGAATAGAAAGCACATTCACAGAAAAGGAGCCGAGATCCCTTCTGAAACTTTCTGAGAAATTAAACAGGAGTCAGCAGTGGATCTTTTTGCAACAATAAAGACTAACTTCACTATCTTATCAGATCAAGTAAAATTGTTATTCTCCTCTATTTGGCTCTGGAGAATGATTGCCTACTTTTGGACTCAATATAAAACACTAACATACTACAGGAAGTTTAGTGGAAGACCACCAAGATGATTAGAGCTAAATTTGTTCAGTCTCCAGCAGAGAAGGCTGAGGCAGGACTGCGATGCTGATAGAAAAGACAAAGCTGAACTCTTCACTGTACACAGTAAAAGGATGAGGGGCACTGGACGTGATTTATAAAAAAAAGAAAACTCCAATGTAACATAGGAAAACTTTCAGAGCAAACACTTAAGAAGGGCCCAGAAGGAACAGAATTTCCATCCTTACAGATATTCAGAATGCAATTAAAAATGGATATGAGTCTGAGCAACTGTATCTAGCTTTGATAGTTGGCCCTTCCTTAAGCTGGGGTTTGAATCAGGTAGTTGCCAGACCTCCCACTGAGCCTAAATTCCTCTGTGATTCCAGCATTGCAGAAGTTGGGTTCAGGTACCCAAATCAGGATTGAACTTCTCTGAGTGAAGAAAGATCTGAGAAGGTGTCCAAATAAACAATTCATCCCCTCTTGTTAAAGTGTTCCTTAGTACTTATTAATATTTTGGGTCAAAAAGGACTCTGCAAATACAGAAGAAACTAAAAATACATGCAAATAGTATGAAACATAGATTAAAAGGAATGCAGGCTTTCAGTATAGCCAAAAATTGTTTTCAGGTTAAGTTCTACAAAGAGAAATACTAATTGCAGATTGCTGTAATTTTAAGGACTACTCCCCTAAAAAACATCAGCTGCAGCACACGTTTTTGTTATCAAAAAAGCCCAGAGCTAAACTCCTAAAAGCTTTACTTAAAAGCACATCATGTAGATTATCTTTTCCTCTCTTAGCAAGATCACTGTTAACCAGTTAGCAAAGATTAATTAAGAATATAAAGGGGTCACCTGGGATGTCCTAATGCTAGTTCACCTAATTTAATTTTCACCAAAATGTATTGAGACTACTAAATATATGGTGGTTTTCCTAAGTGCTTCATGTCAAATCTCACCTGCAGCATCTAAAAAAGCCAAAACAGTCTCCGTTTCTAAGAACAAGCAGTAAAAAAACCTGCTGATAAGGCAGCAACACAGATTAAAGTGTTCTCAGTCTGTGATTTGATGTTTTCTGTTGTAAGTCCTGTCAAACTTACTACAAGACCATGGACTCAAGGTGAGCCTGACATCTTGAAAATATTACAGACGATGCTATAATTTAGAAGGTAAAAAACTCTGTAGAAAGAACCTTAAAGACTCAAAAAATATGAAGATAAGCAAGGAAGTTTTGCTAACAGTTTCCAGTTGTTGCAAATAGTAATTATGTTCAAGGAAAACTGCATCAGGACTAGTATTAGTAGCTCAATAAAAATGCTAAACTGAGTCTGGAACAGGAAATTATTTATTCCATAAAAGAGTCAACCACCTCAACAATTTACAACCCCAAAAGCAAATAGAAATGAAAGGAATAAACAATATTTTTGAGAAGTGCAGGAGAGAATTGTTTAGTACAAAAGGTAGAGGTAGTCAGTGCTCAATAAATGGTTTGTTTGTTTGGTGTATAATAATGATGCATTATTCTTACTGCTGGCAAAATAGATTTTATTTAAACCTACAGTTGCTAAATATTACTAAATTGTTAGGACAGAAATTAATTGCATTGTGAACTGATCTATATTTTAAATCAATGGACAAGTACTTCTTAGTCAAGGTGAGCACATTAAACTTTCTGACATAAAAGATAAGTCTACTGTAGCAGAATAAATAGACCAAAAGATGTCACCATACAGTAAACTAACACCAAAAGCTACCACAGTATTTTGGAACTCCCACATCAACAGGTTGTCCTGCCCCAAGAGATGGCAAGTATAGGAAGTATGTGACACTCCTTTCATTCAGTGAGGATGCCCCTTCCCAGACAATTGTGGTAGCAAAGAAGAGATGCTATCTTTCAAGTCAGTGGTTCCTGGAAGGGGGAACATTTTTGTGTGAGAATATATGATCCATCTAGTTTGCATGTTCTACTAGTTTTGGCTGTGTTCCACACTAAAGGGCAGGTAGCATCCTTCACATGCATCCAGAGTGACTAAAGAGATCAGACAGCAGGGCAAAATGAAGGGGAAATTACAAGACCCAAGAAAGGGCTAGGAATTTAAAGTATCAATAGTGTCAAAGCATTGGGTTATTGCAATATTTTTTGTTTTGGTACCAGTACCAAGCAAAGCTGAAAACACACTGCTTCTCACTGCAAAAAGGCAAAAGCAGGACAGCCAGCTGAAGGGACAAAAGACTGTGGATCCAGAATATAAAAAGCTTCTTCATCTGTCACATTTTCTGTTTCCCTATCACAGCATTTTAATCACATTTTGTGTTACTGGAATTTTGCAAAAATAAATTAAGCAAAATTGAGCTGAGGGTGGATGATATGTACTATAGCAGACTGAAAAGCTGTCAAGAATGCCAGTTAAGAATCAGGGAGGGTTATCTGAGCCCAGCAGCCAGTGTCAACAATTAAACTGATTCTAGTAACATTTTTCACAAAAAAAAAAAGAATTTCCTTATTTCTAGTCATAAAACTTAAAAGTATTTCCTTTTCTGTAATGTATTAAAATTTGAACTTTGAAAGTAGCAGTGGATGTGGTCACACAGGTGAAGAGAGACAAAAGCAAAAATTCAGTGCACTTTCAAAACCAAGTTTCAATTTCTTCTGCAGTAGTTAGTACGTATTTGCCTACAAAAACAGTACAGGAAGTTTAATTATCTTCTGAAGATTTACTGTGGAAAATCTGGGAACTAGAGCCAGGCATTTAAGAGTAAATACAAGATTTCAGACCAGATTTAAGTGAATGTCTGCACACATTCCTAATTACCAATTTGCTACCAATGGTCCTGTAACACCATCAACATTTTAAAGGTTCAGAATTCATCATAAACATTTATGAAATTCTTTTCACAAGATCACACCAAGGAGGTTTAAATACATATTAGCATTCAAGCACAACAACAAGGGCAAAAAAAAGTCATAAAGCTATCAAAACCACAGCAAACGTGGGCAATTAAGCTTATAAACACTTAAAGATTGCAAATGTATGTGCATAAATTTACAATACAACATTGAATACAATATAATATATACAACCCTGCTACATCCGCACTGAACACAAAGAATATAACAGGAAAGCTGACAACTACTTTTCTCTAAATTCACACAGTCCTCATTTTCTCCTGTACAATACACATGCATTTTTCTATGTAAACGGGTTATGAAAAATTTGGTACATCTCTGATTGTTAAGGACAAATGAAAATATAGTGAATATTTGAAAAGCTGAAAATCCACCAATTCTCCCCATAAAACCCAATATTATTCATTTATTTCATTTATTCAGTTACTATGTAGATTATGCCTCCTTTTTCCAAACATTTCCAGACATTGCAGCTACAGAAGTATTTAATTAATTCTATCTTTGTACTTTGTACAGATTGAAAAAACAATGTACAAAATTGTGGCCTGGCAAAACTATGTATTTTTAATCTCAATAGTGTATTAGCATTTACTACAGCATATTTATTTTTAGATTTGAATCCATCTTTAGTTATTGTACTCAATTGCATACTGCCACTCAAAAAGTACAAACAGTACATTTTTTTCTGAATGTGTCAAGATTCAATAAATGCTACATTTAACAAAAGGAATGGTCTTCCTCAAACTGTCAAAATAGAGAAAATAGCCCTGAAAACCATTTACCACTCACACTGTGTTATTTACACATCTGATGTTCAATCTCCATTTTTAATGCCTAAGTTTTGAAGAGAATTAAGTTCAACAGGCACCTTACCCAAATCTGTCCTGCTGATATCTAAGTGAGTTAAACACAGACATAACACACTGTATTCAGAACACTACATATCAGTTTAAAAGGAGGCACAAGTGTCAGAAAACCTAAACTCTACAGCCAGTGGTACAGCTAAAACATTGCTTAAAAGGTAATTCTGATATAGTTACATGCAAGAAGTATTTAGTAACAAGTTTGATGGTAGTCACACACTGACATTAGCACAGCAACCTAGAAATTAGAAGTTTAAGCTTTGTAATGACCAAATGGCAGTTTTACTCAAATTAATTTCAACTTTGTTACCTTATTCACTTCCATGATTTCCCTTCTCTCTTCACTAGCAAAACGAAGCTGACTTGCAGCACCACGATCATCGTGTTTGGAGCCATCTTCTTCAATGTATGGAATAAGTTGCTGTGAAGAGAAGAAACATGAGCTTAATGAGTAAATAAAATAAAAAAACAAAAACAGGAGATACAGGAGCTACACAGGGTACTACCATTTGCTCCAAAGGTTCAGACTTCCCATGAGGAAGTCACCTCCAACCCAAAGGCCTTGCAATGGCCTCAGTTTGTTCTCTGAGCTTCAAAAAACCATTATCCCACATATTACCATGCCCAGACCTATGCAATTTTGCAACTGCAGGCAGAACCCAGTCCTTACATTTTAAGATGTTTATCAGATGTAACCCTTGAACTCTGTAGGCTGTGATATTAAAATTTCCTACTCCACACTACAAAATGCCACAAACATGAAGCTATTATTATGAAGTATTTCAGTGATATACTAAACATGACTAGCTTTACACAGCTACTTGGTTAATACCCTAATTATAACTTGCCATTTCAGTGGACCTCTGTTTAGCTACTCTTAAGAACAGGCCTACAGTCACCTAAGGAGTTTTGCTGTAAGAATTCTGCACTGTAATCTCCTCAGACATATAGTGCACTATCTTTTTTTGGTAAGCATCTACAAAGCCAAAATCTTTGGTGAAAAAATTTCAAAATTAGTATTACTGAATGTTTCCTTCCTTAAAAACAACACAATTAGAAAGAATCCATAAATATACTGGATACAAAACAAATCCATGTTTCTGTGTCAGAACACTCCAAATCTACTAAAAACTTACTAAAAAATAATTATAAGCTGTAACACTTTATACACATCATACATCCAAAAATGATACAGTCTATTGTTGATTTTTCTGTCCTGAACTGAGAAAATCTAAGTTGATAGCAAAATTACATCCCTGTTCAAATACACATTACAGACAAATTAAATACTAGCAATTGATGCAAATGAACAAGAAGATACTAATGTAAAAGTCTGGGAGCAAGTTGCTCATCGCATGCTTATTATCTCATTAATTAGGCTGTGGTGCAATATTATCACAGAATCACTTAGCTTGGAAAAGACCTTTGAGATCAAGTCCTACACTGCCAGGTCCATCAATAGCCATGTTCCTAAGCACCACATCCACACGCCTTTCAAATACCTCCAGGGATGTCCCAGTGCTTGACAAAATTTTCAGTGAAGAAATTTTTCCTAATATCCAATCTAAACCTCCCCTGGCACAACTTGAGCCCATTCCTTCTTATCCTATTGCTTGTTACTTGGGAGAAAAGACCAACCCCCACCTCACTACAACCTCCTGTCAGGTAATTTCAGATAGTGACAACATCTCCCCTCAGCCTTCTTTTCTCCAGGCTAAACAACTCCAATGCCCTCAACCTCTCGTCATAGATTGTTCTCCAGACCCTTCACCAGCTTTGTTGAGCTCCTCTGGACTTGCTCCAGCACCTTGATGTCTTCTTGTAGGGAAGGGCCCAGAACTGAACTCCGTGGTGTAGCCTCACTAGTGCTGAGTACAGGGGGACAATCACTTCCTTCATCCTGCTGGCCACACAGTTTCTGATACAAAGCATTCAATAGCATTGTTCAGCATTCCGATGGAAAACTTACTTTGATTTAACTAACTGAATACTTAATTTCCTTGCATACAATTATTCTTATTAAGCTTATCAAAATGGACAAAAATTATCACACTAAACTCTGCCATGAAAACGTAGTAAAGGTTAACAACTAACTACATTCATATACCATAAAGGAGAAGTGTAGTTGCCAAATACTTTTGGAAAAAGCTCCTTCTCTCTCTGATGGGAAAATAAGGCACCACTCAAAGTAGAACACTTCCTTTGAAAACCTCTCATCTTTTAGAAAAGCTAGTAGAAAAAACAAAGAAAAGCAAAGATCTACACCTAACACATAAATAAAGCATAAAATTCAATCTATTAAGAGACCTTTGTAGCCACACCTGCTTTGCAATTATCTCATGCCTTGCTATGCTGGTTAGCATTAAGTTGATAAGAATACCTATTACATTGGTAATACACATTGACAAAGCATAAAAAACATTTATACCAATAATAATAGTTAAGAACATTGGTAGAAACTGACTTCTCTTGATGGTTTAAAAAAAAAAGAGATTTGTTGATATTCTTCAAACATGTGGTTAGAATGTCAGTCATGAAACAATATGACTGAAACTATTACTGAAAAGCTGAAACAGGAATTTAAGAAAATTGCTGCAAAGGGGAGTACCACTCCCATTCACCCAAACTAATTAAACATGAGGAGCTAGGCACTCTACTAACTACAGAGCAGAAAAGACTAAGCAAATGAAAGAAAAAAAAAATCCAACTATTGACACAGAACTCTGCTGTGCGTAAAGTATCAGTGAGACTTTGCATTAAAAAAGCTTAAAGGAACAACTCATTTTCTCTGTGGAGGTTTTTTTTCACCCAGGTAAGAGGAAAAAACTGTAAAAAGAAGACCAGCCACATCTCAACCCAACCATATGTGAAAACAAGACATGTCAAAAGCTTTTAAGTGAACACAACTATTGCACACAAGTCAACAAACCATGGAAACATTTTTTTAATTGGGAAATTATCTTTCTCCTTTGCTTGCTCTAAGGTTTCTGAATACCTTTCTCTAAAACACATGGCAGTGACTGCTGACTGGAGTCGGTTAGCAGTGTAGAATGGACTCCTTAATTTCTTTATTCCTACTCAGTGAAGAGATTAAAATATAAAACATAATGCTTAAATGATGAACACTCACTGGACAATCAGAAGTCTGTTAACAGCATTGCCTCAGAATAAGTAATTAAAGAACTTCACCATTCTGGTTAATATAGAGCTGTAGTAACACAAATCATAACACAAAACTGGCTTTAAGAGTATTACTAGGCATTACAAACACCTTAACTTAGAAGTAGAACAATGAAGTTTTGATTTCATTAGGAACAGCATTTTTATTAGGAAAATCCTGCTTCCTGGAAATCTTACACTGCTCGCTTTTCAATCAGCACTGCACATTCAGATTCGGTTGATGTTGGCTCAGCAGTTTAGGAGTAGCTGAGTGAGGGAACTGTGGAGGCACAGACTGATGGCCAGAGCAAGGGAATAAGGCATATTCAGGGAGCTGGGCTGGCAGGTGAGAACTTAAAGTAGACTTTTCCCACTATAAAAACCTCTTTAAAAAAAAACTTGTCTTGACTTTTTTGACTCCTTTTTTCCCTAGTGGAAATAAGTTGGTCAATATACCAAGAAGCCTGGGGGAAATGAGGTCTGGTTTCAAAATTGGATCTCTCCCAACTGGTAAGAACTGTTGATATTACTGTGAAAGTTTCACAATCTTTCAATCAGCTGAAACAGAATTCAGTCCACTGAACAGTTGCAGTCTCATTTAAAACTTTCTAGGAGTCTTTTGCAACTCAGAAAAATGGATAATAGACTAAGCAGAGAGTGGTTATTCTCATATGTAATTTATATATGAATAAAGGTACTTACTTCTATGGGAACAGGATCGAGCCCAGCACAGTTTTCATTGCATTTGTCATAGACCAGTCTCAGTTTTCTGAAGAGTATCGACAGCTGACGGAGATGTTCCTGCAGCTTTCCCAGTCTGTCTTGATATGTTCCAGTATGATAAGTAACACCATTTGGTAACTTACAAAACAAAACCGAAAAACATTAAAAAGATGATGTTAAAAGTTTTTTATCACACAAAATAAACATGCTAAAATAAATCAGAGCAGGGTTTGCACATTTTAAAATAAGACACTCTATCCCCACAGAAATCATCCCATATTTTATCTGCTCATCCTATCTGCAAAATCACTGTTGTTAAACAGCTCCATATATTGTACACTTTGGTCATTGTCAGTCTCTCTGTAACTCTTTTCAGTGTGTGTCTTCAAAACACTTAAGCATGACACTGTTGTTATCTGAGTGTTACACTTTTGAGACTTTGTGTCTCAACCCCAGGTCACAATTCAGAGACACAATCGAAGTGAATACACAGTTAGCAAATTCTAAGTACATATACCTATACCTAAGATAATTACAGAAGGGAACTGCTGGTCATGAAAACACAAAAGGAATGGAAGTGGTTATTTATTTTCTGCTCTCAACAGAAAAACACATGTTTGTATGTTTTCTCAGTAAGTAGCCACAAATAAGGATTATATTCACTTTAATAACAAAAAAGAAATGTCAAAAAGTTCTAGGTAGAATAGTGCAAAAAAAGATAAATGAAAATTCCTCTGAAATTGCTCTCCCCATGTTAACAAAAACAAAGAAACTAAACTGGCATATAAACAGACTTCACTCTTCATAACTCTTCATAAAGGAAAACACAGACATTAAGTGTATTTAGAGTATATTTATTGTGAGAGCAATAACAATCCAGCATTTCTGAATTTTGTCCATCTTCACTTGATGTACAGCAGTAAGCAAATATATTAATAGTAGTATTCACTTCTGCAATCAATCCCCCTTTACAAAGCAGTTTGATAGTTACGTATATAAATGTCCTAAGTTATCTCCTGTGCCTGCACATAATGGCAGCTGGTGGTAAAAACATGGGAAGTTGAGGACCATAAAAAGAGTAAGTTATTTCTCACCTGCATGTTCCTCAGTAACTGGAAGATTTCCATAGTTCGAAACACAATGTCCTGCACAGTCTCTTGGCCAATTCGACAGAGAGAGGCTGTGTTTACCTCCCTCGCAGCTTGAGCCTGTGTCCCCGCGAAGGCCCCGGGCGGCATGCCTGCCCCTGCCAGAGGGGGGGTTGACATCGCTCCACGTTAACCAGTCCCACCGTGTCCAGCTGCACAAAGAAGACGGAACGATTAAGTACTTATTTGAGTCCACTATAACAAACGAACTTCTGCACGGTGGCTATACCAACCCTTTTCCCCCTACGGTCCTATCCAGGGTAAAACTGTCCAACTGACAGAGACGGCCCGGGCAGCGCTCCATGGAGCAGGACACCCCTGCTGGGCAGGGGAGCTGTGCTCCTCGCACCCCTTCCCTCAGAGCGGGCACCAGAGGTCCTTGCCGCGGTCTGTCTCCCGGGGACACGAAAGGGCCTTTTCCTCAGCTCCAGCGCATGAAAACCGCGGCCCCCGCTCCACTGCCCCGGCTCCACT
>NW_009952880.1:3167558-3188473 GCF_000747805.2 Chaetura pelagica | reverse complement strand
GGGTTAGGGTTGGGCTTAGGGTTAGGGTTAGGGTTAGGGGTTAGGGTTAGGGTTAGGGTTAGGGTTAGGGGTTGGGGTTGGGGTTGGGGTTGGGGTTGGTGTTTCCCCCCTCCTCGGCCCACAGCTCCCGCAGCCGCTGCCGCCCCTCTCTCCGCCGCGCACGGGCTCTCTCTCCGTTGAAGGCCTTGCCCGGGAGCCGGGTCGGTTTTTCCTGGCTTGCCGAGTCGAGCGAGGGTTTAGGGGCGAGTTAGCACCTGGAGGTGTCAGGCTGGAGCCCTGCCCGTGGTTTCTTGGGGTTGAAAGATTAGGTCAGTCTTCGGCACGTTCACACAAGTCACACCGCCCCTGCTGTGAAGGCGAGGTTGGTAGATCATGCTCATAAACAGCTGCAATACCTGCTTTGCAAGGTGTGTTTATTTGTAGGAATACACATATTTCATAACTTTACAGGCATACTGCTGCTACTGCTTGCATAGATACATTTTTGCCTGTATATAAAAAGCTGACACTTGGGCCTTCCTCTATCACAGTATTTGTGTGGGTATCAAACACTTCCATGCTGTCACCTCGGGGTGCTTGTACTGCACTAGGGCAGCTGAATTTGTGCAGTTTCCAAGTACAGACAAGGCTGCTTCATATGGATAAAGAAACACCCTCAAAAAGAAACCAGGCAAGGTTGTGAGGCCTGATGGAAATTTGTTGTCTATACAGTAGTTAGTGCTTGCTGTCTGTATGATGAAAAAATTATTCACTTACAAAAATAAGTTAAGTACCAAAGTTTCTCTTTTTGCAGTTGATGCTGTAGGTAGGACTTGGGTGAGTTTGATGATAAGCACCTGAAAGTGCAGAAAAGGGCATTTATATACCTGCAGCTTATGAGGTACAGTCTTAAAGTAGTTGTGCTGTATTAAAACTGATGTTATGTATGATCTTTTGTACAAAATTCGTTAGATCTGTAATGCTGTAAAAATAAATCAGAACTTTGATGTGTGATATGCAGCTTTTGTTAAAGAAAGAGGAGCATTCAGGAACAGAACAATACTAACTTACTGACAGATGCATTTTGCTGCAGAAAACATTTTTTACCTCAGAAGCAGATTAAGGAGGGGAAACACCACCCCCCTCCTTAAATTGCAGCTTTTTGCTGCCCAGCTAAATTCTTTCTAGCATGCTGCTGTAGCTGAGGAGCAATGTAAATAATTACAAAGTATGTTAACAGATCTTAGCAGAAAATATACAAAAGTGGTTTCTCAAATAGATAGAAGAAAATGGTTGATAAAAAGAAGAGGGGGATATTTTCAGACAGGAAGAGAACATCCCGTGGTGTCTGGCTAGACAACGTTTGGGAAGAGCAGCCTCTGGAGAACTTCTGAGGGCTTGTGTGAAGGCTTACGTCTCATTTCACTGTACATCAAGGAAATGATGCAAGAACTGTTAAAGAGTTGAGCACAAAGGGTAATGTTTTCTGATTACATGCCCAAGAGCTCTGTTCACACTGCTTGACTTGCTGCCCCAAATCTGATGTTATGAGAGTAATGAGCGATTCAGACCACCTACTATGCAGGGCTGCCAGACACAGACTCCATATACAGTCATATCCTGAAGGTTATGGCTGCCTCATATAGTAGGCAGCTGAAATACAAAGCCAAGTCTGCGTGCAGAGAGTGCTGAAGAATGTTGCTAGGAGGCCTGATGTTCTTCATTGCCAGTCTGTGAAACCATTTCATTCTGGTTTTTCACTCCTAGACAAAGGAATCTCCTTTTAGATAGGGAATGTTAGTTGAATGAGAAAAAGATGAATATATATATTGTGCTTTTTACAAGCAATCCGTTAAGCAGCCGTTGTCTGTCTTCAGTTTGGGTCAAATGCTTTTATCTGGAAGGCTTCCAAATCAAACAGTTCTTCCACATCCATTTCAATTTCTGTGGCGTCAGTTCAGCCAGAGTCTTAGGGCACTGCAGCCTTTGTTACTGGGTTGTAGAGAAGCTACCAAAAAACTAACAAAATGCATCTGTCTACATCTAATATACTAGTGCAATCAACTGTAACCAAGTTTGAAATTGGGACTCTGTTTAAACAGTAACTAGTTTGTTGATTATAATTTTCAAGAATAATGGCTTATTAT
The DNA here is from genome assembly GCF_000747805.2 of Chaetura pelagica. Classification (NCBI taxonomy): domain Eukaryota; kingdom Metazoa; phylum Chordata; class Aves; order Apodiformes; family Apodidae; genus Chaetura; species Chaetura pelagica. Next base: position 3,186,347 of record NW_009952880.1, on the reverse strand, counting down.
TTTTTTATATTTTAAGATGTTCTCACTAATACACCCCTGAGAAACTCCAAAGCTGCTGCAACTATGTTCTGTCAGGAAAGCAAAAAATCCTCAGTAATGAGGCAAGAGGGTAATTGTTGCTTTTGTTTAAACAGTTTTCTGTAATTCGGTCCATCCACTTGGAAGGCAATATGAATAATTCCATTTGAAAATAAACAGAACTGGTGGAATTCCTGGATCAGCATTTGTTTTCCTTCAATAAAAAAGAGCTTGCTCTCTCCCAGGTCTCCGGATGCTATTCCTTAGCAGCAGTGCTATGATGCTGCTCTGAGGGTGACAGATGGGCTTCAGGGAAATGTGTTAACCAGGAAAGGACTTTTGTTCTCAGTCGTGTCCCATTCAGTGTTCAAGTGTGGATTCAAGGAGAAATAACAGCACTTCATGGAACCTTTGCCAACAATAAACAGACAAGGCACAATTTTTACTGTTACCAAGCTGTGATAGATAGCAGAAGGGTACATAACTTTTTTAGTATGTGACCAACACAGGCAGTAAAGCTGGGTGGAGTTTAATTCAGCAGAGGTTACATTTATAGGCCAGAGGACTTTATAGGACATTTATAGGGCAGAGGACACTTGAGGACTGATTGGGTGAGACAGATTGTGGGTTTGGGGTTTTGTGTGTGGTGTTGGGCTTTCTTGCAACAGTATTTTTCTCCCTGCCCAAACAGGTATTTTCATGAACTGTGAAGGCAGCTATCTAGAGGGAAGCAGGACCAGCCACGTAGTGCTAGATAGGGTGAGATAAAGTAGATAGGATGGGAGCTCAAGGCATCAGAGCAAAGGGCAGTACTCCATGCCTTTGTTCAGTGGAGTCTGTATACAGCTGTTTTCTGGACCCAGGGGAAGCTGGGGGTCAGACAGTTACCACCCCTCTGCCAATGATCTCCTTCTACAACAAGGTGATCCACCTAGTGGATGAGGGAAGAGCTGCGGAGATTGTCTATCTGGACTTTAGTAAAGCCTTTGACACTGCCTCCCACAGCATTCTCCTTCAGAAACTTGTGGCCCTGGGCTTGGATAAATGCACTGTGCGCTGGATAAAAAACTGGCTGGGTGGCCAGGCCCAAAGAGTGGTAGTTAATAGAGTTAAATCTGGCTGGTGACCAGTCACAAGTGGTGTTCCCCAGGGTTCTATACTGGGGCCTGTTCTCCTTAATATCTTCTTTAACAATCTGGATGAGGGGATTGAATGCACCCTCAGTAAGTTTGCAGACAACACCAAGCGAGGTGGGTGTGTTGATCTGCTGGAGGGCAGGGAAGCTCTACAGAGGGACCTAGACAGGTTAGATCAGTGGGCCAAGGTTAGTTGTATGGGTTTCAACAAGGCCAAGTGCTGGGTCCTGCACTTGGCTCATAACAACCCCATGGTAAGCTACAGACTTGGTCATGAGTGGTTGGAAAAGGACCTGGGGGTATTGATCAACAGGTGACTAGATTCTGTGGCCGGCAGGAATAGGGAAGTGATTGTCCCCCCGTACTCGGCACTGGTGAGGCCACACCTTGAATATTGTGTTTGGTTCTGGGCCCCTCACTATACCCTCACTGTAACAGGGACATAGAAGTGCTGGAGCATGTCCAGAAAAGGGCAAGGAGGCTTGTGAAGGGCCTAGAGCACAAGTCCTATGAGGAGCGGCTGAGGGAGCTGGGGGTGGTTAGTCTGGAGAAGAGGAGGCTGAGGGGAGACCTCATTGCTCTTTACAACTACCTGAAAGGAGTTTGGAGTGATGAGGGGAACCTCCTCTTCCCCCTGGTGACGTGTGATAGGACCAGAAGGAATGGATGCAAGCTGCACCAGGGGAGGTTTAGGTTAGATATTAGGAAGCATTTCTTCACTGAAAGGATTGTCAGGCATTGGAATAGATTGCCCAGGGCAGTGGCGGAGTCACCATCTTTGGAGGCATTTAAATGGCATGTGGACCTGATGCTTAGGGACAGTTTTTAGTGGTGAGCTTGCAGTGTTAGGTCTAGGGCTGGACTGGATGATCTTGGAGGTCTCTTCCAGCCCAGGAACATTCTGTTATTCTGTAATATGTGATTCAGTCATGCAGCCCTTTGCTGCTGCAGGTGCTAGGAGGCAGCAAGAGAGTGAGATGGAAGGAGTTCAGCTTCTTCCCTGCTTGCTTTTCTCCATCATCTATATAGCTGTAGGCAAACTTGTCTATACTTGCCAGGCATTATTGGCACCTGCTGCTGGAGTATTCTGTAGTATAGCTGCTGTGGGGGTCTGCTTTGCCTCCATAACTTAGTCACATCCACTTCCCATAATAGGAAAACTTATGGTAAACCTTACAAGCATCATCAGGTGATGGTAAGTCAGGTAAAGTGTGGTAGTTCAATGTACATTTGGAGGGGCTATTCTCTACTACTCTAAAGTTTGCTTTTTGACCTTTAACTCATAAATATTGTCCTTGGCCCATTTCATTTTTTTAAAACACAAAAAAACTAGTTTCACATTGACTGCTTTCTGGCATGACAATTGTTGAAACAGCCTTCCCCACATTTTACATGATGGGCCATTATGCCCAGCAGTCTGTACCCACACTGTAATTGTGGCAGAAGTAAAAGAAAGAAATAACAGGAAGTCCCCTTGCTTTTTCCAATGTATTCCAATGCAAAGTCTCATAATCTTCCTGCTTTTTCTGTCATTCAGGCACTTGTTTCCAAAGAGACACCTTGAAGTCTCAACGTAACCTCAGTATTGTGACTTTAGACCCAAGCCCACAGACAGATCTGTCATGTCTCCTTTTGGTCTTTTGCTACCCAGCTCCTCTCCTGCAGCCTCCTAGCCTGCATCCAACACCATCTGTATTGGATACTCCAAATGCTGACACCAAAAATTATTCAAACACAACAGTACCGTGTTTTTCTTCTTGTCCCAAAATAGCTGTGGCCAGTCTCTGACTTCTTGTACTGAACATGCAGATATTTCCCCTGGTCCTGTTTTTCCTGAGCAAATGGTATCTTGTGGGACTGGTTGTTTGGACAAGGAGGCGTTCCAAATTGCAGATTATATAAACTATATGTCTTCATCAGCCAGATGTGCATTAATGATGCCTGTGGATAAATTTTCAGCATGCATGTCTGATGGCTTCTCCTGGGGCTTGCATGAAAATGGCTTGGATTTGGAACATTTGCAAAGAAGCGGATGCTGGCAACAGAAAACATTACAATGAGATGTGAAATATATGCACTGTAATTTATACAGGCAACTAGCTTCTGGAAAACTTGACCTCTGGCCAGTAGAGGACAGAAACATATCCAAAGAGACCACCGAAGCAGCTACTGGTACCCAGCAGGACAGAGATGGAGGGACTAATTATGTTTTTGCAGGTGTTACATCAGTGTTGGAAGTCTGTTGGTGACAAATGACACTGTGGTGGACAGCAGAGTAGTTAATACTGGAGAAAAGCTACTCTGCCCTGTGGTTTGACTGCTTATGTGCTATTAGCATTATAAGCAGGAGCACAAGGGTGGGTTTTCCCTTCAGGGGTCATTGCTGGTATGCAGTTTCCCACAGTTGGAGGCACAGTTCTCATTAAGGTGTTGACAGATTATATTCCTGTTACTCGCTCCATGGTAGGATAGAAAGAGACAGAGATTCTGTGCTCTTTTCTTTCCCAAAACATTTTCTAGTTGTGTGAGGATATCCATGCTGTGCTCTCTGTAGTATGTGGCTTTTTGTCCTAGATGCTGAAAGGCACAGCAGCTGGGGGTTTCTCTCTTCATCTGCTTCTGGTAATGTTTTATTTCCCTCTCTGGATTTAAATCCCTAGTAGCAGGTGAAAACTTCGACTTTGTAGGAACAAGCCCACCCCACTGTAATTTGGGGGGCGCTGGACACCCAGCAGCTGACTGCAAAGAATATTTCTGTTCTTTAAGTATTGTAAGCCTCATCATTGTATCTTATATTTGTGCCAAGATAAGTTTTCTTTCACCTTAACTTCATTCTTAGGAGCAAAATTAATTATGATTTATTCAGTGTCAATCAATTTAGATTCTCTAGTCTCCTTTCTTATTTACAGCTTCCATAACCCTTCCTGCATGTGAATCAGATATTGCCTGTAAAGACGGATGGCATGTAAAACAAGTATTAACAAGGTGGTAAGATCAGCCCTTCTGGTGCTACAGATCTTGTCCTGGAAGTTTTTTGTATTCTGATCAGCAGCTCCCCTGTGTGTGTAAACATTCATTGATTCATTCTGTCTCCTTCAGTCCCTCATTTGGACGTTCCTTCACATAATCTATTCATCCCAAGGTGCATTTTGCTTGTCTTGTTTTCTTATTGGTAGCTTTAGAATGATTTAAACAAAACTGGGCATACATTATTTAGTAGTGTTAGATATGTTATGGTAGAAGCAGAAGACTCCAGGCTAGAATATAACCTCATTCTGCTGTGTGAATACAGGGGAAAACAGTCCTTGCCCTGGATGGTTTACAATTAAAAGATTGTGTATTTCACTGCAAAGAAGATGACAGATTTAAAAGAGGCCTAATAGTTTCTGGAGAAGGAGGCTGGGGTGTCCTAATTTACCATGAAAGTCAGCGGTATAGAAGATAATGTGGGAAAAGTTATAAGGGTATGAAAGATATATGGGGTAGATCCTGTCCACAAAGCCATCATCTCTTGATGCAAGTCAAATGTTACTTGTGTCTTCCCGGTGATATAGGACTATGTGAACTAGGGAGTGGAATAACAGAAAAGAAAAAAGCATAGCTGGAGGCAGATGTTTGAACACAAATCATCCCTCTAGGCTGATGCATTATTGTGGGCTTCCTGGATTGACTAATTTACATTATTTATGCAAAACTTCTGGCCACGTTCCCTCTGTGCAATATTACAAGTAATACATTACAGAATGGAGGATGTCCTGTTTCCCCAGAGTCTTCTACCTGTTCCTGTATAACCTTCTAGATGTAAATCCCAATTCCTAGAAGCAGTATATTTCTCATTATAACCTGGAATCTATACACAACATCTGGCCATTTTCCCTGACCACATTCCCAACTAGTGCAGGCTTAAATGATGGCAAAACTCATCTTGTCTGATCTGTACTAATTGCACATTAGGTTGTAAGCTTTTTCTTTTTTTTCTTGAACACTGTGTATCTTAATTTTGTGTGTCTTAATTTTGTTATTGGATGTTGGAAAATGTTTTGTAACTTGCAGGGTCTGCTGTATATGAAACAGATGTTCAATAGACTCTATATGGCTGGAACTGTACTAAGAAATAAAATGTTCATTAGGCTGTTCCCTGGGTGCAAGGCCAATTGGCGTGGAACAGCCTGTATTCATACTGTTTGACTCTAGTAAACTTTGAAAAGGGCAGCAACACACATGCTGCCTCCTGGGAATGATGCGTCTCATGTTAGCTCCCAGATTGTTGGTGGCAGTGCTAGCTGGCCAGAGTAGTCTGCTCTGCTTTTTGCAATGTGGTCTTACCAGAGAGTACATCTGTAATAACTGGATTTTTTCCTTTGTTCTTGTGACCAGTACCTTTGAAATGCAAAATGGGAATAGCTACTAAAGAAGAAACATCATCATTTTGTAATCCATGTCACTTTTAAGAGGATAATGGAATTTGTTGGACTTGTTTGGATTTTTAAAAATTTTCATAGGGGCTTCTTTAACATGAAATCTGGCATGAGCAAGTGCTGTCTCCATGAGCTGTGTGAAGTGAGTGAGAAGTCTGGTGTTATTTCAGTTTCACAAGTTTATCAGTATCTGGAACAAGGCTTTTCCTGGAATGGAGATGATCGTTAGTGATCTGACTTCTAAGTTGTTTCTGAGGCTACTACTCCAACAGGCTGAGTGAGTACGCTGTCTGGTGAGGTGTGACAGCAAGGGGGTCTCTGACCACGGTAATGCTTGGACAATGTGGAGAACTCCTGCTTTGGATGGGAACAGAATATAATCAGGCATTTGTGAGTAGAGACTTGACCACAGCTAGCAGCAATAATTTTACTGTAAATAACAATGAAAAAAAGGAAAAAAGGAGCATCAGCCACACAGAGTTCAAGTATCAATCTCTGCCGCTGTATCAGGATGTTGCAGGTGGGAAGTGATGTCCCTTTGAGTGGGGCTGCCATAGACTTGCTGTTGATGGTGCTCCCATGGCTGCTTTTGTCTTTACAGACATGCAGAGAACAAGGATGTGGGCAGACAAATTGTAAGGGTAGAGAGGCAGAATGCTTTAAAATGACATGTTAACCTAGCAGAGATAATTTAACTGTTTTAAACCAATGCAATGGATTCTCAAATAAAAGGAAGAAAATGAAAAGTGCAGGTCTCCATTCAAGTAAAGCCCTGCAGCCAGGTCCTCCAAGTGGACCTTCAGCTCCTCTAGAGAGCCAGCTGAAATTTGCTGGGTGCCATGATGCTGTTTTTATTTGCACTGGCAGTGCTGGTAAATCACTTTGGCTCCATCACTGAATCTGTGAGTTGCAGCAGGGTTTTGCTGTGGTGTTTCTCCATCCTCAAGCTCAGAGCAACCATCATGGGGCCATTCAGCTTCAAGGAAGATTTGATCCGTGTTTTGAAAGAACCCATTGACAATAATTAAAAGGACATTAGTTTAGGTCTTAAAAAAACAAGCTTCATGCTAATAGGCAATGAAGATGTGTCTACCAAGTACTTTCAGTATTCAGAGAGAACTGCACATGTGGGGATACCAAACAAAACTGGTTAAAAACCATAAACTCTTTTCCATCTCCTTCCACCTTATATCCAGTGACTCCAAAAAAGTAATAAAAAATATTTTTGTTTGGGATTTTATTTTTTTATTAATTTTTTTTTTTTACACCTGAAATGTGCAGGGTGGGGAGATGTATTTTTGAAAGTGTTTGTCTTTTGATATATGATCTGAGGAATAGCTACAGTTGTTTTAATTTCACTTAATAGAAGCTTTTCATTAAATAAAGTTTTTGATGGAAAATTTCTGGCCAGCACTATCTGAATGACATATCACATAGCTTTGTGGTAATAAGAGAAAAAAACCTTAAGTGAAACAGACCAGAAAGTAGCAAGTTGAAAAGGAGAAGCTGGCTAATTAGTTTGGATTCTCAAGCAAAGAAACGGAACAAACACATTCAAAGAAGATAACAAAACCCCCTTCAAGTTTACTATTTGTTGACCAACTAGGCCTTTGAAAAGTCTTCCATTTTAATGCTGTAAAGGCACTGTTGGCACAAGTGAAAAGTATTGTAGCTTTGGGGTTAAAAAGTGGAACCTTTAAAAATGTTATTTTAACCAATGCTGACTCTTCAAAGGAAGCCTTTTTAAAAAGCATCAGTTAATACCACCCATGTGGTTATCTGCAAAAGAAGGACTCTGATATGAAAATGGATGTGCTTTCTTGGGCTGATTCTGGTAACGATAATAGTAATCATACATCAGTGTAAGAGAGAAAAGATTAAAGAAATTTATACCTTTCAGAGTAGAAGATATTCTGCATGGGATAGTTCTTTGTTGTGGACTTCTTTTTCTATTTTTAATTTCTAGAGGTATTATCCTTAGTTCTCTTTGCTTGAGCTGAGGATCTTTATTTCTCATGTACAGGTGCCAAATTATTGTATAGAAAAAGGCACAGATAAATAATACAGAAAAAAAGATTATATTTTTTTTTAATTCAGAAAAAAATTTAAAATCCTTTTTTCTGCCTTTACAGAATGAAAGCCTGGGTCTAGAAAGAGTGCTTATGGGTAACATCTGTGCCCTGTTGCTACTTCTGCAGCTGAGATGAAATGATTTTTTAGTTTCATTTAGAAAGATTATAATTTACCACAGGAATATCCTTCCTTCACACCAGTGAATACATATCTGTCAAATATTCTTTTTTGTTCTATCAGCTTGTGCACATCTTCCCACCAGAGATGCAAATCTATCATCCTGTCTTTCTTCTTAACCTCAATATTTAATGATAGAAATGTATTTAGGGATGCTGCTTCCATTAGTGCCAGAAGTGACAGAGCAAACATACAGTATTAAGAGGGCGTGGGAAGAGGTCCTTCAGCAGCTGATATCTGCTGAGTAGTAGCTGCAGGCATGAGGAGAATTAAAAGCTTATCATCAAGCACGAAAAGAAGAAAACTAGTCCAAAGGTCAAGTCAGTGTTTAATTGTCATTTAAGTTGAACTGAATTTTCAAATCCGTATCCTCTGATAGCATGAAATGTGAAGTTTTCTAAGTGACTTATCATTTGTCTGCATGGCACTATATGGCAGCAGTGGCAGTATCTAGTGATTCATGTCTTCAGGGAAGTGGATAACATGAGGAAAAAAGTGTATATTGAGGTTGATGGAAGTTGTCATGGTTCCATTGACGTCAAAGAGCCAGTTATCAAGTGGCAGGGAAATTTACATGAATTGAGGATCTGTGCCATCCCGTATTTTATTAACTGACAATCCTGACTGAAAACTAATGAGGGTGAAACTTAAAAAAAAAAATAAAAATCCTGTATTATTGAGCTATCACAACTCTAGTGGGAGAATTAGGGCTTTTTTACAGGACACTTAACCACTGGTGGGATCCTAATAAAGTAGAAAAGTCTTTCTCTGATTTAAATTTTTTAAAAATGTTTTATGTTTAAAATTAGTGAGAATTAATTAACCCCATAGTTCAGCATTCCATGACCAACAGAGTTTAAAAGTTGTAATATATGAGCTGAATTAATTAACATCAGCCCAAGTAATAGATTTTGGATGTTAATCACATCAAAACTCCAGGCTAAATGGGAAAAACTGACATTAGGGACAGGACTACAGCTACTGAAGTAAAGGAAAAGGCTGCATGGAATCTTTAATGGCCTAAACATCAGGTCTGAAATAACAATGCTTCTCAGACTCGTAATCCCAGAGGCACTAACTAGCAATCTTTCATCTTCTAGAATAAATATAGAGTCAGTAGTTTGCTGTGCCTTGGTCTTCAGCATTAGAACTTAATTATCAAGATATTTTGTTTCCTATGAACAGGAAAGATCTTATGGGAAGAGAGAGGTTTAGTTAATCCAATTTGATGTAGTTTTTACCAGTTTTTTATCTCCATATCCTTCACCCCACTTTTGAATTTTCACTGGTGCAGTAAATTTACAATAGGAAGGACATGGGACCTCTAAGTATAAAGCAGGAATCCAGACTAAGGGCAGTGCTCGCGGCTGTTGTACTGAAAACACTGAAATAAGGTTGCATACAAATAGACATTAATTAGTCTGGTAAATTGCTTTAGAGAACATGTTGATATTTTTGTACCCTACATGGACAAAATTGTTTATACTGATTAATAGGTGACACTGTTGCATTGCTCCAGCTGTGCATCTGTACCATTTCTTTATTTATTATCAATGTCTTTATTGAGGGAACTCCAAACTCCATTTCCCTTAACATGTCAATGCTTCTGCAGTCTCTTAATGTGGACATAACTGGTGGATGCAAACATGTATGCAATCCCCCAGTACCCAGGACTGTACCTTAATCTCTTTAGGGCCATACTAAGTTCAGTGGAAAGCAATCTTAATTTACATATGGTCTGAGGGAACAGATTCAGGTTCTTACTGGGATGCTTTTGGCAGATCCTTCTGATCTCATCCTTCCTATCACATCCAACAGGGGCAGTTATTAGTCTCTCTTTTCATCTCTTTGAATCCAGTTTCTCTATGTAATCTACTTTAAAAGCTTCAGTGATCATTTCCATGCTAACAATTCATAAGTCTAAGTTTAATGAATCGCTTATCAAAGCTGGGGTTTATTGGTTCTGATCCAGGGAAGTACTTAGGCATGTGCTTAGCTTTGAGTTTATTGACATTCCATACTCAAGCCAACATCACACGTTGGAGAGCTGTCAAAACAGTAACTAATTTTATTATTAAAATTGCTATGCTTTGTGCTGTAAGGTTGACACAAAAATCAGATTAGTATTGACCCTTCTAAATAAGGGATGTTAGAAAGTCATTCAGCACATAAGTGATTTCTGAAAAACTGAAGAAACAGGCAACATAAATAAATTTAAAATGAGTTATATGCTGCTGAATGTTGTACATCTTAATAATGTATCCAGTACACAAATCTACATTTAGGAGAGTGCATTTTTCAAACATATGAACCATATAGGCTGATATTACATATTCTGTATTGCATGTTAAGTTTGTATGTATATCTGTATCTGTTTGAATGTGTGTATCAATATCAAGTGTGTACATCTACCCAGTCAGCTTTGTGTTGTAAGTGATTGAATTCAAAATGTAGGTGAAGAAAATAATTCTTTCTGACCCGTCATGTATTTTCACTACTTGACTAAAACTCTGAGAATTATCTGAACAAGACAGGTTGCCCATCTGTCTTCACACTAGGAGAACGATAGCAGCTCATGTCTTGTCTGTTAGTTATTCGTAAATGTCAGCAGCATAATTGGTCTATAGGAATTGTGCTACGGCTGGTAATGTTCTGTGCGCTGATATATATACCATGAGCAGATACCAATGTGTACCGGTGTGTTTCTAATGGAGAGGACATTTTCAGAATGAATGTAACTGAAGTGTTCCTTAGCCAAAGAAGAAAGGAAAAGGAGAAAATAACTTCAGACGAGATGTTCCTTAGGCAGAGATAGGATCCTTATTTGACCATATAAGGCAAGACCTAAATTTGAATACAGCCTTCATATGAGCATGAGAGCGAGGAACAGATTGGCTTCCTGGCAGAAAGTGAGTTAATTCCTTCAGCAGCCTGTCCTCATTATGTTGTTCTTGATGCCATAAATTTTGTTATAGTGATAATTGCTGTTTCTGGATATGTAAGTCTTCTCAACACTGGGTCAAGGGTAGAGATCAACTCAGGCTACACTGCCTGGGGCTCCAGATCCTTGTGACGTTAACAAGTCGCGAGATCTGAACTGGAGGAAACTTCTTTCCTAACACCTGGCTTAAAAGGTGAACTGAAAGATGGTGGGGGATTCTAAGCTATGGTAGATAAATCCAAACAATTTTGGATCTTTCTTAGGAAATAACACTCAACTAACTTGGTACTGTTATATCAGTATTTCTGAATTCTGGATTACCAAAACCAGATACTGGGTGTGGATGTAGATTTAATATTTAATCTCAATTTTCATAATAAATGGATTTTTAAAAAGCTCAATCCCAGATGCCTGTGAACATAGAGAGCTTTGTGGCTTTCTCCTGCTCAAAATCTTAGTATGTGAAGATGAGGAAGTATGAGGTTGGAAAGCAAAAATTGTCAGTGACAGCTGAACACAGTTAGCAGGCCAAACAATTGCATGAATCTATATAGCAATGCTAAAAAATTCAGCAAGTATGAAATATTTGTGGAATATAAGTGGAATACAGGCCAAACTGAAAAGCTATTGAAAAACATTGTGAAGTAATTTTCCTCCTGACTACCAGAAGGAGGCTGGGTGGATATGGTCGGCTGCTGTTGGAGAATGGCTGTGTCCTTCTCTGTTTGGCCTGATGTGTAACAGGAGCTAGAGTGGTGCTGCAACCTTTCCTGCAGTGGAGGCACATGTGGTCTGGGCATTCTTCAAACACAGGATAGGGGTGTTACAACATTTTGTATCCTGAACAGAGATAGCTGGTAGCAGATGGAATAAGGGCATGGTTGTTATTACTGTACTGAAGAGCTGGGATGGAGAGTGGGTAGTGATAAGACTTCCTTGAAAATATTAGTCATCTGAAAGCTGTGGTGTGCAGAATAACTCTGTTATCTAGATTTTCCCATTTGTCAAAGGAGACTAAAAGACACCTGCAGAGAATCATGCCCCCCGGACTGCTGACGATGCTTCTGTCTTGACAGTAAAGAGCAGTTTAGACTGGACAGCTGAATCAGGGAAGGCAAACCCCATTCCCAGTGACAGTGGAAAACTCCTGGAGAAGTCCGTGACTTAGTTAAAAATTGGAAGCAGATGTCCAAAATCCAATGTCTTGAGTGCAATGCTGTTCTTTAAAATAAAGATGAATGTTTACTGACAAAGAAGGATGGAAGAAGGGAAACCTCCTGCTGAGGGAAAACTGAGGTTCATCAGTGTAGATCTGGAGCTTATTCCTGGGATATCATATCCCTTTCAGAGGTTTGAAATTAATCTGAAGGCTGCAGGGAAAGTGAAGAAGGGAAAATGCGGCTGAGGAAGACATAGTGTGGTTAATTAGCAGGCAAGCAGGTTCTAGTTGCAGAGAGAGCAGAATGTGACAAAACAGACCATCCCCCTCATCTTGCAAAGATGTCCTACTGTGCTGTGTGACAATGACAGATAAAGGAATGTCATTTAAAATAATATAAATTGAGAAGCAGTCACTTTGTGGGTCTGACTGATGAAGCCACCCAGAAAGTAAGACCACCTCCAAAGGGGATTAGTGGTTTTAACACAAGCCTTGGTGTTCTCCAAAGGATCACAAAGGTGAAAGGCCATCATACCAAAGGAAAAATGGGACTTTGCCACTTAGTCCTTATTCTTAAGATGAATTGGAAGCCAGGGAAAGGAGAGTGAAGATGTCAACAAATAAAATGTCAGTAAAAGCATTAGAAAAGGAAAAGAATTGTAAAACCATTTCAAGTTCATTTGTGGTAAAGTAGAACCTATTTACAGAAATGTCTAAAGCAACTTTCTTTCATCTGAAAAACCTTATACTCCCACATCAGCTGAAGTTAACAGGATTCATATCTGAGTAAGATTTGATTTTTATGTAAGAACATTTTCTTTGATATAATTTTGTTTGTTTTCTGGCACTATCTGCCCTGCCATGTACTTATATATAATTTTGTTTTCTCTGGAACAGTTTTTTCAGTACTTGTACTGCAGATGTTTCCCTTTACAAAACAGCTGAATGTCCCTATACACAGTATGGATATGTGCATGGGTACTCTGGTTCAGTTCACTGAGGGTCCTTAAATGCAACATTCCCTTTACAGTGAGTCACTGACAGCTCTTTTAACCTCTGCCACTCATCACTGGGATCGGCATTTCACTTCCAGATGCCCACTGTGGTCTTCACAGATGTTGTATGTACCACAAGGAGAGAAGAGTGTGTAGGCAACTCTGCATTACTCTGACATGAAAGCTAGTATTTCCAAAGAAGTGATCAAGGAGACAGTGGAATTCATATTAGGAAGTATGAATACAAAGAGAAAACAATATGCCAACAAAACTGCCTTAGTACAACCTTCTAGCATAGTCAAGACCCAGAGACTAGTGACCTGAGTTAATTCACTCAGTGTGGGGATGTGAGGATTTTATTTCTAGCAGAGTCATCACCCGTACCTTGTCCAGCCTTGCTTCACTTCCCCATCTCATTCCATAAAATGATTAATCTGTCTTGAGGGGACTGTCTTAAGGGGATGAATGATGTGGTTCAATTCATTTATAATACACTCAGCCTCAAATGTCTTGCCACGTGCTCTTCTCTGAACATGGCCAGCACTTTGTTGCCAGTGTTTTGTATGCCAGTGGTCAGAGGTGCTCACATCAGTTGATTCTAAAAGCCAAGCTGCTTCTGAGAGTTAGCTAACAGGCCTAGTCCGTTCTATTTTAAAGTTTGAAACAGGACCTCTGAGCTTAGTTCATCTGGTGCTAAACAAAGGACACAGTCTGTGTTCTTTGACATTTGCATTATTTAGCTGTTGCACCTGGCAAAAGCCTACATACCCCTTGCATCTCCTGACTTCCCTTTCCCAGCAGTGCACTTTGAGTGCTGGTCAGGTAAGGGATTCAGTTTCCATTCTCATGCTCCCTGTACTGACAGATTATTTCAGATGAAGGAGACAAAACAAAGGGAACAGGAGTTCAGAGAAGCAGCTTGGAACAACAAGAGATGCATATTGCCAAATGCCTAATCTATCACCATCAGCATCACTGAATCCAACATCTTTCTGCACTTTTGAATCATCACAGGCTTCATGCATTGCCCCTCCTCTCCCCCCAGTTTCTAAATCTTTGTTGGCCTGTATCATTTTTCTTTCTGGTGGGTACTATTTTCTTTGGTTTTCCACACATATTTTTATGCAAGTCAGAAAAGATGTTTTGTCACCTGCAGCAAAGCTGCCAACTGAAAGTGGCTGGTGTGTGCACATTAGGCCAGGAATCTGCAAGCTTCACTGGCTGCTAATAAAGTGGCAGATTGATGTTAAGATTGTCTGACTTTAAAGTCCCTATATATAAAGTCAGTCTTGTTAACCTTATTATTTATTTATATAGTACTAAATGTATATGTAGCACTTTACTAACAAATGAGGAGATGAAGTCCCCACAGTGAGCCACTTACAGTCTACTTTAGGTTGCTGTGATGTATGAAAGATTAGTGGACACATGCAGAAGCAGAGGCAAATAGCACTGAAGAGGAACTGAGTCATGCAAGACTTCATGAAAACAGGAAAGATTTAACACTGATGGCTTTAAGGACATCCTTCATAGTGACTGTGGGTAAAGTCTTTGTACTGCAGCTCCAGAGAGCTGGATTTAACAGCTGGGTCTTTAACAGATCTCCTGTTCAAGCCTTAACAGTGTGAAAGGCTGTTGCTCTTCAAAATAAAGTGTTAACTCTGCTTAGTTTTAACTTTTGGCGTCTTGACCGCAGTAGACAAGTGCCAGCTTACAGCAGCCAAAGACCTGTCCCTAAAAATAGAAAACCAGAAGCTCCCTACCTTAGCTGCATTCTGAAGAGACATCTGCAAACAATTGTGCTGATTTCTCTGATCTCAGTAGGATTTATTTGTAGTTTAGCTGGCAGTAGAAGGTGGAGTATGTCTCTCATGCCAATTCCGGGAGAGGTGTTGGAGAGTAAATCAGTGTTAACATACTTTATTTTTTTCAGCCATAATGTGCATTTTCTTCTGCTATTGTAGCAGACACACAAAGAATTCAAATTCTTTGTTGTTTTGTTTTTTCCCCCACTTGATTTGTTGACAAAGCAATGAGCCAGCTCTAATGCTGATCTCTAAGGTATACAGGCATTCTTTTCAGCAGGCAAAGGATTCATTTATGACAACCTGTTATTCTTATTCCATTGTTCCACTTTCTGCCTTATCTGTTGATGCTTTTTTTTTTTTTTTCACATTAGACATTTGTTGCTGGTGGGCTGTGTTATCAAGTGCTCCAGGACATCTTAGTTAAGGGATGCATTTCTCTTGAGTAGCATGTCAGAGAGATCTTCAAAGAAGTCTTAACAAAGGATGCATTTGAAGGCAAGAGAAGTCTGGCTATTTTAACTATTCTTCCTTTTGATCTCTGAAAGTAGATTGTGAATGTGACTGCTCTATTTTCCTGTCAGGTCCCTTGACTCTTTTTCTGAAAGGTTATGTTAGTTACTTTCTAATCCAAAGAGACTCTTTCCTGTCCTAAATGCATTTCTGAAAATGTCAGCTGAAACCCTTCCACTTCTTGTTTTTGTTTGTTTTTAATATTCTCAGTTTTATATTACCTGAATCTTGAAGTATCATCAACTTTCATATCTTTCAAACATTTCAGAGAAGCCTGGTGCTATTGAATGTCTTGTTTGTCCTTATCACTTTGCTGTCTGACAGGAAAAGTGATTCACCTTTTGCATTTAGGAATGCAGCACTATGTTACTGTCATTGTCCTCTCCTCTGCAGCTTCCACTGCCCTTGTGAAACAAACAGGCTTGAAAATCTGCCAAGTTTTAGTTCTCTTACTGTATCTTTACTTTAATTTTCATTGCTTTAATTATATAGCAACAACAACCCATCACATTAATGTCTCAATGTAGAATGAAATTAATCTTACTGTTTAAGACTCACAAGCAGAATCATCTTCCTTTCAGTGGGTTTTGTCTATATGCTTGCTGTTGTACAGCTAGAGCTGTACAGGAACTGAATGACTGGAAATTCTAATTTTTCTTTAAAAATCTGAATAAAAATAGCAAATTGAGAAAAATTTCCATTAATAACAATGTTTCATTCTGGTCAGCTGACACATTTAACTAAAGTCAGAAATGTAATGTGAGTTTTGACAGTCTTAATCTTCCAGAATTTGAAGATAAAATGCATCTAAAGACCAATGTGATTTGAAAACTACTGCATTTATTGCTCTAAATGGGAAAAGTTCAATTTTTACATTGTATCCAGACTTCTCTTTTTTCTTAGTTGCACCATCTGTACTAATAGAATATGTTACATCTCCTTGCACACTGATTCAGTGATGGGTATGGGTAACTTCTACATATTTTAAAATCCTAACTAGTATGCTGTTTATAAAATTGTTTTAGTTTTATCTGTGTGATACTCAGAGTGACCAGTGTTAGGAAAGGTGAGAAAGAGAGGTGGATTTCTTAAAAGATTCAGGAGTGTCAGTAAGGGAGGCTGCACCAGAATGTGGGCACTTCAGAATTAAAATGGCTGTAGGCATACATGCAGGTATGTTTACTTCTCTAAAATCTAAACACTAATGTGGATTTCTTGTCAAGTCTTTTTATTAACCATTTTCAAGATGGCTGGTTATAGCATCTAATTGGGAAAATCTCTGGGTGGCTGTAATCTGCCACTTTGCTGTAGTCGAGTGCTTCCTTGGGACTGCTCGATTCCATTGCTTCCTGCTTCAGCCAGCAGAGACAACATATCAGTAATCTCCATGGGTGAGCCAGAAGGGAACTGAGAAAGATGGGAGGAATTTTAATGAAGGATTTATTATTCATTATAAAAGTAAATGCTGTTCATTTTTTAAAATTATTTTTATTATGGCTTTCCAGTCAGCCTCGAGCTGATTCCTAGTCTAGTAAGCTATTAGAGGGATCAGTTTATGCAGGTGAAATTAGAGGCCCACACACAGGAAAATCAATGTGCAAAACTGAGGGGACTTGGCACCTTCAATAGGAGACAGGTTTGGCCTGTGCTTCCCTGCATACATATGTTTGTAAGGAAAGAAACGATGAAGATGAACAGAGGTTTTTCTGCTTTGCCATGGAGTTTGGCATATTCCCAAAATGACAGCAGAGATGAAAGGTGGACAGATACAGGTGTGATTTCTAGTGCTTAGTGTAGCTCTACATACTGTAACCAGAGCACATAAAGCCTGGAGTGACTATTTTAATCCAAGTAGCCTTGGGCTTACAACTTGTAAATCAGAGTCTCTACTTGTGTCATGTACCTTGCTATGGATTAGTTAATATCTTGAAGGCATTTTGAAATGCCAGCATTCCCACTGCCTTAAATTAGGCCTGATTTTACTATTTACAGCTTCGTATTATATGTTTGTCTAATTCCAATTCAGTCATTTTTAAAGAGAAGACAGTCCCAAACAGAAATACTCAACAGCAGGTTCATTCCTGAGGGTGTGGGAGACCAATTGCATGTATGACAGAGCAGCTGACACAGAGAAGAAGCATCACAAGAACTGAAAGTTTCTGTGTGAGGAAGACCCACACGTACTGAAAGGTCACTGTATTAAAAGAGAGAAGACCCTTCACCAAAGCAAATATAGGCTCTTATTTAACAGAAGTCACCAACAGTGTGAAAAAAGCTGGCGAGGACCTCAATTTGAAAGGCTCTACCAAGTTTCAAGAGGTTGTACATCCCACCCCTTTTAAATATTGCCAAAAATAATGCCCAAGCATTCTATGATTCTATAAAAAAGAGGGACTTTACTACCATCTCAGTTAATCCTGAATTTCTGTGCAATCCAGAAATGTAACTTTCCTCCAGTAAAATGAAGATATTTTTACCTCATCAGTCTCAGAAAATTATCTTATTATGTCCATGTTTGTTATTATATGAGATATGTTCATATATGTGGTATGTAGGAATGTAGAATACATTGTTCATGAAATAGGATTATTTTTTTAATTTTAGTTCAAATGTGAGTTTTATCCTTATGGCCCACAGAGTGTGAAGCTGTTACACACATACACAACAAAATCTGTTTCCAGGCTTGAAGGGCTTGAAGAAACAAACCCAGCCAACCAGGCACACACGTGTTCTCAAGTAGTAAAAAGAAATTTCTCCAAAGGGAAAGACAGAAATTCTTTACCAGAGGAAGGAGGGGCTTCTTTATCCTTGATCTATGTTTTTGAATGTCATATCTGAAAGTGTGAACAGGATGCAATGCAAAGGGGTGATTGCCTTTGGTATCCATCTACCTGCGTTAGCTTTCTATTAATGTCCTTGGATCGGAAGTTTTTTTTTCCGGCTGCTGTGTGGGAGTTTTATCTGACCGTGCAGCCTGGATCATTGGGCAAGATGCTGTTTGAGTATGTTTATCTCCTCCAGTGGTAGAAAACAGCAGCAGAAGGGTCCCTGACAAGTCCCCTAGTCCTTCCTCCTCTGCCTTTTGTCCTAAATCAGTCTCACTTGTTCCCCAGAACTGGTGTGATGAGGTCTCCACACCCACCCTGTGCAATCGTTTCTGGTCGTTTCCTCCCTTTGTTACAGCGTTTTGTCTTCTAACTTATAGGTACTTTATGTGAATCTAAGGCCATTGCTCTCCGACCTGCTCACAGTGAATGCAAAGGGCAGCACATCCCGTGTTCTTTGTAAGAATTTCTTACATACCTGAAAACTGTTCATGTGTCTCTTTTCTCTTCTTTAGAGAAGATGAGACTTGAACGTGGCTGAACGCAAGGAGAAATAATAATAACTATCACGTCCTGTTCACGGATACGTCTTTCCACCTCACCTCTGTGTGTGTTGTGCCCTCGCCACGAGGTTAAAGCAGAGCAGTAATTGGAGTTAATGCGCGGGCTCCGCCCGGGCTCCCGCGCGCTGCAGCGGCCGCAGCCGCGCGCCCCGCTCCGTGGGGCCCG
>NW_009952880.1:3156005-3166671 GCF_000747805.2 Chaetura pelagica | reverse complement strand
GTCACCTGCTGCCACCTCTGCCGCCTGCTGCCACCTGCTGCCACCTCTGCCGCCTGCTGCTACCTCTGCCACCTGCTGCCACCTCTGCCACCTGCTGCCACCTCTGCCACCTGCTGCTACCACCCGGCCCGGCCGGGCCGGGGACTCCAGCAGGGAATGAGGACGGACAAATCTCCAAACAGCCTGAGAACAGCCTAAGAAAAATACATTCATTAAAACAGCATAAAATAAACATCTTATTGTTGTCAAGAAGTCCAAACCCTCTGAGTTTCATTTCTTTTTTTCCTTCAGGAGCAGCAGCTGCCTCTTTGTGACCCACGATGCTATGAAAGGCTTTTCAGAGCTAAACATTTTCCTAACTAATTTAGAGTCAGCATGAGACACAGAGATGCAAGCCCTGAAACTTCTCCAGGTACATTCTCTGCCTCCCACTCTCTGATGTCAAGATCTTATTTTAAACAAAGTTGACTTGACACCAATTAGGCAAGTAAACAGCTGAGGAAAATAAGAATTGTTCTGAACTTTGTAATCTGGCTCAAGCAGAGCAGAAAACTTTTAAGAGGTTTGATCTGTTCTAGAAAATTACAGAACATCCACGTTTTTCACCTTCACCTGGGGGGTCAGGCTTAATACCTGGTATTCAGATTTCGGCTACAGCTACTAAAGGAGAATAAATTACCGTTGCTATTGCCAACCTTCCACCAGGGGAATGATAAACATGACTAGGAGTGGCCAATAATTTCTATCAGAAAATGCCTATTTGAGGAAGTAAAACTGCTAATTAGATTTATCGGTTGCTCCGTTTTTTTTTAATGAAGCAAACTTTGAAACATAATGCTCTGGCAGAGGCAAAGGATTTTATACCACATTCATAAAAATGCTTGTTTTATATATGTCTATATATTTGAAAAGGTTAAGAAAAAGGAGATAAAACTACTTTAGGAATATTTAAACAATTGACTGAAAAATCTTCTTAGCGATTTTTGTTCTGTATTTCTAAAACTTGTATGGCTGTACTGGCATTTCCTTGCAATGAGGACAAGAAATATATTCCAAAATTTTTAATCATCTATCTATGGAAAATCCCCATTCCATATGGCAAAAAACTGAGGAAGAGGGAATGGTAGTTGCTAAAGTTAACATGGAGATTTGGGAATAGAATTGCATAAAGACAGAAAGGAAGATCATAAGAAATTAAAATGCTGGGTCAGAGAGATAAATAATTGAACTACCAAAGGAAGGAAGAAGAAACGAGATCATCTGTGGACATTGCTATTTTATTATGCAGTAACTCAAATCTATTTATGCATTATAGTATATGAATTTTACATTAGATCTACCCAAGTAGGCCTCTTTTTTAATCTTTATTTTAGACAGGCTCATCCTGCACATCAGCAATCAATTGCATTTTTGCTCTGTATATGTATTTTCACTAGGTATATATGGAGCAACAGGCTGGGAAGGGAGGTGGGCTTTAAATGTTTCATATCCAGCTGTTCATGCACATGCACAAATCCCTTAGGAATTGCCCAGGTCCCTTTACCTTTGCACTGACTGACCACCTAGAAAATCCCTGCCCTGGGGGAGGTTAGCACAAAAAAATGTAGGGAACAATGGGCTTTAGTCATAAGCAAGGAAACACCAAATTAGCTGCAACAGGAAAATTACCTGGAACATCAGCTTAAACTTGATGTGCCAGATCATTGAGGCTGACTGTGCTTGCCATTTACCTCAGCAACTGTGAAAAATGAGCAACAGCTGGACATGGCTTCATAGAGGAAACTGATGTTGCTCATCCTGCTGTCAGCAATTAAAGAAGATTCATTAGTAGATACCACCATAGAAAGTGATTTTTTTGGTAATGAAATGTGCAGAGATGCACCTGTGTGAAGGGGGTTCCATGAAGATAAATGGAACTAGTGGATATTTAATTGGCTTTGAGGAAGATAAATTTTGTCATGTATTGAAATAACTTGTGACATTTTAGAAGTATCAGAAGGTAAATTATCTGACGATAAAGTTATGGAGTGACCCATGAGTCTCAGACAGGACACATTAGATGGAGGATGATCCATTGATTTAATCTGAACAATCAATATTGTTCAGATTGTCTGGCTTCAGGAAGGGGCAGTCGGTAGAAAGCTGGTCTGTCTAGCTCTTCCAGGCATATAATGTAGGAAGGATCAAAACTGGAAAAGGGGAGATTTAGGGTAGATGTTAGAAGGAAATTCTTTAGTGTGAGGATGGTGAGACACTGGCACAGGTTGCCCAGGGAAGTTGTGGAAGCCCCATCCCTGCAAGTGTTCAAGACCAGGTTGGATGGGGCTCTGAGCAACCTGACCTAGTGGGAGGTGTCCCTGCCCATGCAGGTGGGGTTGGAACTAGAAGATCTTTAAGGTCCCTTCCCACCCAAAACATTCTATGATTCTATGATGATCCTATGATTCTTAACACTCAATTCATCTTGAGGCATTTACTTAAGTCTTCTTCATCTTGCTACATTAGCTATCTAAAAGACAGGTGGTTTTTCTATGCTACTCATGAAGCTTCCCTCTGTAGTTAGAATGGCAACTACAGAGGCAAATCAGAACATCTGCTGTGGGTTTCTGCTGAATCCATCAGGAGAAGCCCATCTCCTTTAGCTACATGAGAGCACTGAAAACTTCCAGTTGCCATTGACATCTACAGTTAGGCAGTGAGAACTCCTACCTGTGCTTTTATGGTATTATTTCTATGACACAATTCACTAGACGATGATTTTTTAATTTCAAATGCAAATGTCTGGGATGTGTTAGACAGAAACTCTCTGTGATATGCAGCCCAACTGCCCTACTAAAATGCCAAGTTTGCCCTTAAAATGAACCTCCCCCTTTCTATCCTAAGCTCTGTCCTCACTGTTGATCCTTAGCCTACCTACTTTCAAAATATTTTCTGTTATATCTCCTTAGCAAAACCTTGTGTGATGCAAACTGGCCTTGCCGAGGGACTGCAGTACACAGAATCTGCTTGATTATCAGCTGGCTTCTCTTCATCAGCAGCCTCAAATCTCTGCTTCTCCATTTTAATGCCTGTGACACAACCAGAGACGCAATGAAAAACAAAGTCTCATCACAGGGCAGAGGCTGTTGAACACTTCCCTGTACACCAGCACTCCAAGTGCACTAGTTCTTACCCAGGGACCCAGGGAATGAAGCAACCTCAGCCCTGTGGATCTTCCTTCCTTGGTTCTTATTGCACCATCCCTTTGTCAGCAATGTCCCTAGTTACTCTAGTTCTGAATATGAACGTCACAGCACTTAACTTGTATGAATAATTGCAGCAAACAGGTCTCTTTCACCCTCCTCCCTCTCTTGCCTTCTTGTTGCCCTTGATATCTCATTCCATATTTGTTTTTGTGCTTTTGACAGCTGCCAAGCCCTGGGTCCTGGTGGCTGAGAGGATGAAACCCACAGGATGGGAAGGAAGATGTTGTGCTTTTAATTGATCCCTGAAGCAACATGCAGGAATTCAGGGGAGGATATTCTGGTGATTACACAGCTTAAATATTTGATACCCAGGGTGGGTTTTGGAGGTTTGTTTGGGTTTGTTTGTTGTAAATGATATATAGACAAGTCTACAACATGAAGTTTGGCTCTGAGGTGTGACTCTGAGCTGTTATCCCATATTCCACACTTTCGGATCTCTGTGGGTTTCCTGATTGAGTTTGCACCTACTCACAGATGTTTTCTCTCTTCAATGTTACATCTGACATCTGAGTAGGCTTTTCTGCCTCCTTGGCAATAAAGTTTATGAGATTCAACGATTTATGACTTGGTTTTCATGTGTTGGGCACGTAAGTACGGTTGCAATGTGTGACAGCTGTTTTTGTCCCACTCTGCCAGGTTAAATGCAGCTACCGTCTGGAAAGTCTTTTCCATTCTTAATTGTGTCTTTGGGTACAGATGCAGAGCTGATTTCTCAGTAAGTGTCCTTGCACAGATTTTAAATTTTGTGCTTCATTTTATGTTTTTGGGTTTTTTTCTTGCACTCACAGTTTTACTACATTAACTTTAAAAGTGTTTTTCCTGATGTGAGAACAGTCAAGGTGTGTATTTCTAGTGACCTCTATATTAAAGAAAAGATGCCACTGAGTCTATGACATAAAGATGTCAAGTAGATGTTAAATGTAGTCATTTGAAGTAACATTTTACTGGCTGCATTATTCAGCTGGAAGAGAAAGTTACTTGCTGCTTTGTAATTAATCAAAATACTTCAGATAAGCTTTCAGGTCTTTTAAGAGCCCTAACAGGTCAGACATGAGTCCAAGAATTAAAAAAGCAAGAAAATGGGATTCTGATAAGTCTCAGGCAATGTGCTCCACAATAAGAATGAAACCTGCTGGAAACCTTAAATGACAGATTATATGGATCCCACGCACATAGTATCTCATGCTGTTTAAAGCAAATTATTTTAAAAAGGGAAAAATGATTTCCAAATTATTTAATATTTTCAATGGCAGCTTCCCTGTGATCCACACATCTTTCCACTCTCTTGGAGAGTCTGCAGTTTACAGAATGCTGTGAAGATTAAAACAAGGCAGCATCAAAACTATGCTGACAGCAGTCTAAGGAGTTTGCACCTCTGAAATATTAGTGGTGAATTAAAAACCATCATAATGAAAGAAAAATATTTATGAAATCTGAAAATTCTGTACATCATTTTTGATGAAACAGAAATTTTCATTTCATATCAAAAGGAGAGAGGAATAAATTTTTTATCCCACTTGATTTAGAAATTGGAATTAAAATGTAAATTTTTTTTTACTAAATAAATAATAAAATGTTTTATATTTTTTTATTATTTCAATTTATAAATTAATATTAGCTTACTATTAATTAATGTTACTTTATTTTTACATGCAAATATTGTCCCAAATAAAAGACACTTTAGGAAAAATGAATTTATTAGATGCAAATGGAGATCTATATGTAACACTATATTGCATATGAAACTATATAAATATCTATTAATTGCAAATATACATGTATACATATTTTCATTTTTACAACAACCCTCCTGAGCAAACAAGCAAAAAGAAAGCACTTCAGTAGCAACACAGATATCTGCCTCGAAAGTCCTTTGGATGGCAAAGCAAGCCCTGTGCTGCAGGTGAGCCTTGGTGGAGCAGCGTTGCTGCTTCACCTCCTCTCCTGCCCCTGCTCGGGCTTCCAGGTGCGGTGTGGCCAGTTGGGGCACCCAAAAGATTTCCATTACTGGGGCAATGGATTTGAGGTAGGCAGAGCCATATCCATTGCTTGTGGCTTGTGGTTCCCTGTTGTGGAGCCAGGAGGAGGCTGGTGGTGGGACACTGGTCTCTGTGTCCCGGGGTGGAAGGTGCCCTGTCTGTCCTGAGGCAGCATGCAGGGGTGCAGAGCTGCTCTCCCTCCCCTGGGACACCTCCAGCCACTCGCAGGGCTCCAGGCAGAGCCACGGGTGCTCCATGGCCTTCAAGATCTCATCATGGGTGTTTAACATGGCAACTGGAGGCTTTAGGTCCATGAAGAACCGGTTCATTTGCCACCCACTGAGGTCTTTGGGCTTGTTGTCCACCACCACATTGCCTGAAGTGTTAAACTCCACAACAGTGATATAGAAGTAGTAATTCCAATTAAGGTAATCGCCAGGGAGCAGCTGAAGGAGAAATAAAAACGTGATGTTCTCATTTCCGTAAGCAAATGAAAATAATTTAGTTGACTTGCATCTAGATGAAGGAGAACATCTATGTAAAAACTAATTACCCTCTGTGCTAATTATGGCAAAGAGGATAAAGGACAAACCTTTTGAAAAATATCCAAGAGTATTAAATGGAGTTTTATTAATAGGTGAAATAAGCTGAAAATGAGAGTTGTTATATATCATGTTTGTGCCTAGATTAAATAAAAACTCTCTCTGGCTTCCGCTTCACAGCAGCCCCATAAAATCAATTTATTATATGAAGCCAGATGGGTCTTTTATTGAACCTGGACCTTATTCATTAGATAAAAGTAATTATAACCAGACTTAAAAGAAACAATAGCTACTGCTTCATAAATCAGTCACTATTCGATACATTTAAGTGATAATGAGAAAGAAAAATATATTTTAAAATCAATAGACATACTGTTCATCAAATGTAAGAGCAGGGCCTGTAATATCTTTTCAGGTGCAATTTGTTCCTAAGCACAGGGTTAATTTAAATCACAATATCTGCTTTGGCTGTTGAATTTGGATCAACCAATGGTACTGGGCATGTGGAAAAGAATGCTCTTGGTCTGTTTCACATGATCATGGAATCATGGAATCATAGAATGGTTTGAGTTGAAAGGGACCTTAAAGATCATCTAGTTCCAACCCTCTTGTATGGTCAAGGACACCTCCCATTTAAACTAGGTTGCTTAAAGCCCCATCCAACCTGGCCTCAAACACTTCCAGGGATGGGGCATCCACACTCTCCCTGGGCAACCTGTGCCAGCATCTCCCCACCCTCACACTAAAGAATTTCCTCCTAATGTCTACCCTAAATCTCCCCTCTTCTAGTTTGAAACCATCACCCCTCGTGCTCTCACTACAAGCCCTGGTAAACAGTCCCTTCCCAGCTTTTCTGCCGGCCCTCTTTGGGTTCTGGAAGGCTGCTATAAGGTCTCCTTGGAGCCTTCTCTTCTCCAGGCTGAACAGCCCCAACTCTCAGCCTGTCTTCATAGGAGTGATGCTCCAGTCCTCAAATCACCTTTGTGGCCCCGATGAGGACTCCCTGGTCCTCTGATTTCAAACATGGGAGGAAGAACTGGGTCTGAGATGAGGATTGTGAAAACAAGCAGCAGCACCAAACACAGCTCACCTTTCTTTATGCCACTCTATTTGATGTGAACTTTGTTCACAAAGTTCCAGAGACCAGCCTCCTTGAATTTTCACATCCTCTCTATACCTCTAACATTGCTTCATGCAGGATCTGGCATGAAATAAAAAGACATGCAGAAGTAGGGATCTAGTTTATCTCAGGTGCAGTAATTCAAGGGGATGAGACCTCAGATGAGAAATCAGTAGATGCCAAGGCTTAATAAGGTTAATAGGTTGTGAGGTGAATCTATAGACATTTTGCACTACCTAACCTGAGCTAGTGCATGAGAAATGGCCACACATTGTAGGGCCACTAAAAATGACACAATGTGGAGGAAATTCCTGGAAGATACAGAGAAGAGCAAGGGACCAAGGGAAGTCAGCCCAAGGGACTGACTAGGGATGCTTCAACAGGATTGAGGACATAATTAAAGCTGGAACGAAAAAGGAAGAACTTTCCAGCAGGGTTTTTTTGGTGCCATTTGCACAGATCTTACACACAGATTTTTATATATGTCACCAAACGGAGTCAACAGACTTAGATTTCAGGTTCTTTTAATATTCAGTATTTTAGATGTTATCATATTGATTTATGTCATAGTCACCACTGCTGGTTTGAATCAATCACTTTCTCAAAAGTAGTCAATTCAAATCAAGACTAGCGACAATAATGTAATTCAATACATGAATACTTGAAAACAAGAATATAAGTCTTGTAATCAAATAAATTTTCTTCAGCTGCTGTTTCTAGTACAGTGCCTTTCTTTTGCTTCCCTGGATAACTTTGTATTTGGGTTATATCTGTTTAATCACATCTTGCTGTGTATTTTATAGCACACAGAGGATAAAAACTTCCCTCAGTTAAATCACAACACACTCGAGTGCAGCCTCTAGTTTAAACGCAGACCTGGAAAGTGTTCTTCCCTTTTCAATTTTGTTTCTTTAGGTATTTTTCCCTCTGTCTTTCAGGATGATAATAAAGATGATTTGTGTTGCTGCTCTCCCACTGCGTTAGCTACTCTGTAAGCACTGAATAAAATAGTTTCTCTGCAGGATGTTTCCACTGCTTGTTTATGGCCTTTATTCCTGGGACACCAGCAGTGGGATTCCTGCTTGGCAGAGGAGCTGACATACTTATCTGGCCAAGGTGTAAGTCAATTTTTCCTAAAACTTTAAAGCACTCTGTGAGGTCAGACCCTGGCACTGGGAGGTAGCCCCATACCATAGTGAATTCTTTAAAGGCTGGTGCAGAAGATGAGTTTAACGACTCACCAGAAGAGTCCCTGGTGTCTTCAAAAGAGGGAAATCTCAGGCACTCCATTCCTTGTGGCTGCTAGAACAGGTGCACTCTGTGCTGGCATATATTTTCTGGCCTCTTCTGTCACATGAAAACCAGCAAAAACTGTGGCACTTGTGTTTCTTCCCCAGCATGAGCTGGCCTAGGGCTCATGCATAATGACAGATGATCTTGCTGAGCCATGGGAAGTAATTTGGACTGTGTCACCCTGCTGCTTCTCTCTCCTATGTTTTCCTCTGAGCTCATTCCAGCATTAGGGCATTGCTTGGGCCTGATGGAGAGCAGAACAATCTCCTCACAATCCAGGAGGAAGCAGCTAAGGACCTACTACAGCACCTAGACACTCACATGTCCACGGGTCCAGATGGGGTACACCTGAAAGTACTGAGGGAGCTCCTGGAGGAGCTCACCAAGCCTCTCCCCATCATTTTTCAATAGTCCTGGTCAACAGAGGAGGTCCCAGATGACTAGAGGCTTGGCAGTCTGATGCCCATCTGCAAGAAGGTGCAGAAGGAGGACCTGGGAAGCTACAGACCTATCAGCCCGACTTTGGTACTGGAGAAATTAATGGAGAGGTTCATCTTGAATGTGTTCACATGGCAAGTGAAGGACAGCCAAGAGATCAGGCTCAGCCAGCATGGGTTCAGGAAGGGCAGGTCCTGCTTGATCAACCTGATTTCCTTCTATGACCAGGTGACCCACCTATTGCATTGTCTATCTGGACTTTAGTAAAGCCTTCAACACTGTCTCCCACAGCATTCCCCTAGAGCAGCTGGTGGCTCATGACATAGACAGGTGCACTCTCTGCTAAGTAATAATCTGGCTGGCTGGCTGAGCCCAGAGAGTTGTAGTGAATGGAGTTGGATCCAGTTGGTGACCGGTCACCAGTGGTGTCCCCCAGGGCTCAGTTTTGGGGCCAGTCTTGTTCAGTATCTTTATCAATGATCTGGATGAGGGGATTGAGTGTACCCTCAGTAAGTTTGCAAGGCCCTGCAGAGGGGTCTGGATAGATTGGATTGATGGGCCAAGGCAATTGGCATGAAATTCAACAATCCTGCACTTTGGTCACAGTAACCCCCTGCAGTGCTACAGACTGAGGGAAGAGTGACTGGAGAGCAGCACAGCAGAGATACCTGGGGGTACTGGTTGACAACCAGTTGAACATGAGCCAGCAGTGTGCCCAAGTGGCCCAGAAGGCCAACAGCATCCTGGCCTGCACTAGAAATAATGTGACCAACAGGAGTAGTGAAGGGACTGTGCCTCTGTACTCGGCACTGGTGAGACTGTACCTCAAGTATTGTGTTCAGTTCTGGTCCCTCCACTATAAGAAAGACATTGAGGTGCTGGAGCGAGTTCAGAGAAGGGTCTAGAGCACAAGTCCTATGAGGAGAGGCTGAGGGAACTGGGATTGTTTAGTCTGGAGAAGAGGAGGCTGAGGCGAGACCCCATTGCGCTCTGCAACTACCTGAAAGGAGGTTGTAGTGAGGTGGGTGTTGGCCTCTTCTCCCAAGTGAGTAACGATAGAACTACAGGAGATGGCCTGAAATTGTGGCAGGGGAGGTTCAGATTGGATATTAGGAAGAATTTCTATACTGAAAAAAGTAGTCAGGTGCTGCAACAGACTGCCCAGGGAGGTGGCTGTGCCACCATCCCTGCAGGTATTAAAAAAATGTGCAGATGTGGCACTTCAGGACATACTCTAGTGGGCATGGTGGCTGTTATTGTGTGGTTGTTTGTTCAGCACTTTGGTGTGGTGCATTTTTTTGTTTTGCTATATGTTTGTTTGTTTGTTTGTTTGTTTGTTTTTTCTCCTGGGTGGACAGTTAGACCCAGTGATCTTAGAGGTCTTTTCCAACTGTAATGATTCTGTGGTTCTGTAATGACTATATCTGGTTTCTTGGACAGCAGAAATAGCTAAAAGGCACAGAGCTTTCCTTTGGGCTGCTGAAGATGGCCTGAAAGTTCAACAGGTCCTGGATGGTAGGTGATTATTACCCTAGCCTTCAGAGTTGAAGCCAATGCTCATTATTAAGGTATATAAATCCTGTATAGTTACTGAAATTTTTTTGAAAGGGACATATGCAGAGCAGGGAGGAAGGCAGAACAAGACAGCAGGAACACAAGGATGTTCCTGAAATCTTCCCCTTTGGAGCCATGTGAGGAGCCATGCTGGTGTCCAGGTCCCAGAATTGCTTGCAGCAGCAAACATGGGCTTCTCTTCTTTCAAAAGCAGAGCTTACTTTCAAAACACAGTTACTGAGGGCCTTTGTTCTTCAGTGCTCAGAGCAGGCCCCCAGGAAGATGCGTAATGGGCTGACAGGGCTTCATGAGCCACCTCTCACACCCTGCAGTTTGTATTTAACCAACACTACATTAAAAATTCAAACAGTTGCCTCCACCCTTTCTGCTAAGCAAACAAATCGGCAAGGATACATTGTTTGCAAACTGATCCTGTTGTTGTGTGTTAGGTTTTTGTCCAAAGCAGCTTTTGGCTGTGGATGCAGAGGGGATTTC
>NW_009952880.1:3154856-3155945 GCF_000747805.2 Chaetura pelagica | reverse complement strand
TGCAGGCAGCTCCTGACCTTCCTGGTGAACTCTCAGGGTTTAAGTGAGCAGCAGCTGTTGAACATGGATTTGAGGGCTGTGTTTTAGGCTGAGGCAGCTGCCGTTTGAGTGAGTGTACTGCATCACATTTGATAAGAGGATGGATGGATTTGATGGATGCACAAGAGCAACTCTGCACATACTGGCTCATGCCCCACTTGCCTTCAGACCATGTGGCTGTCTCAGCCATAGCTTGAACATGAGCTCTCTGGATGTGGTTGAGAGCATCCCGCCAGATGAACTTGGCACACAAACACTGCACAGGACAGCCTGTAGCTGGGAGATAAACTCTTCTACTTGCCATCAAAGCAGTGGAGAGTCTGGTGTTAAAGGCAACCTTGGGACAGCCTTCTACAGTGCAAACTTGTATCCTAAATCCTGATTTGCATCCTGCTTCAGGGCTTTCACCCTGCTATGCTTACTTCTCCCAGTCCATTTTGTCCTGTGCATTCTCTCTCCTGACAGAAGAGTTGGCAGTTCTCTACCCAGAGAGGAATAAGAGACTCTGGCCTTCAAATATGAGAGCTGAGCACTGAAGGGAAGCTTAAAGCTCAACAGTATGTAGCTGAGCTAATGGGACCATCTTCCTTCTTACAAAATATCCGAGACTTGCATCAAGAGCTGGAGGTGTTGAAAAATATCCTAAGTATGTCCTGGGGGTCAGAGTTAACCATGTGGGGTAGATTATGTGATGAGTTGCATGAAGGGATTTATTGTGTGAATCCTCCTACTTTTATGTGCCCAGAGATATTCCAGCAATGCAGTTTGTAAAAGGCTTGTATTAAGTACAGGATCAACCTTCATTATAAGTCAAATTATTTTGTGGGTGATAAGCTTAGAGATTGTTCTTTGTCAGTCTCAGAAAATGCTAAAAACCAAACTTTTCTTGCATTGGGGTTTTAAAAACTGTTTATCTTAGATATTGATTTAAGTCTCCTGTATTATCCTTCTTGCTCCAAACGTTTTATTACAGAGAGATTATTATGAAATATAAATGTGTGATAAAATCTGCAGTCCACTAAAGCTAGGATTCACAAGACAACTCTTTCC
>NW_009952880.1:3132419-3154834 GCF_000747805.2 Chaetura pelagica | reverse complement strand
TCGTATATGATGTCAGCCTTAGCTTTGTCATCCTTTAATCAGAGCTTTGATACCTGATCAGGTTTATTTGAGATACAGAGGGGGAAAAAATCCCTCTTGGTACAGATTTGCAGAAGGGCAGAAAAGCCTCTAGATGGCAGAAGTGCACTACAGAAAACTCCAAAACTTAATTAAGCAACAAGCTGCAGAAGGGTTGTGTGCCAGCTGTGGGGAGAAGGTGCACTGATTATTGACTGGTCCACTGACCTCTTCCTCCTCCTCCAACTTTAATTGCTGCTGCAGATGATCTGTGCTTTACAGCCACACAGACATGATGCCAAACTGGGTCTGAACAAGTTTGCTCATGGAGGTAATTTTTGCCTTTCTGCAAAATGACACTGCGGCTGTTTGTGTTTTTTTTTTTAAAAGGTGAAGTGAAAGGCAGCTGGTAGTATCTGGAGTTTGGGATGACTTCTGTTAGCAGTTAATGCCACCCCTGAAACTTCACAAGGAGCTGCATCCCTTATGAGGGTCTGTGACTCTCCCTTGGGAGGTGATCAGCAGCCTGCAGCCTGCAGTCCGTTCAAAAAAACCCACCTCATTCTCTATGTAGGCAGGCAGTACATATTTTAAGATCTTTTTGACCTTAGAAATAGAGAAGAAAAGTTTCAAGTGCCCTTATCTGTCTGATAAAGCTGTCAGCAACTCCTGTTATAATCAGTTACACAAGAAGAATCCAGTTAATTTTGGCACTGAAGCACAGAGAGGAAAATCCTTCTGTAAATCTGAGGTTTAAGCAGCATTAATGGCTGACACATTGCTCACTTCTGTGCCTGTGAGTGGTGTCACAGCTTGGTCACAATCCCTCTGCACAGTCACCCTGAGAGAATACTCAACTGCTTAGGCTTGTGTGGTGCCACAGTAATTCAAGCTAGAAAAAAAAAAAGTCCAGTTTCTAGCTCTGCAGTCTTACATTTTAGTCAGCGTAGGAAATTATTTGAGATTTCAGAGTTTTCTGTTTCAAAGGAAGGCCTTTTGATGTTAGCTTTTGGTTGCTGATTAAAAGCAATTAGATGATACTCAAAATACTTGCATGGCTCTTCAGTCCACCATATGGCAGGCATGACCTAACTTCAAGGCAGCTGCAGGGATAAAACAGCCTTTCTTGAGATTTCACTTAGTATTAAATGCATAAACCAAGGCTTGAACCTTTTCTCCCATACCTAGTGGATATGCAACACATGTCCAACAATACAGATTAAAACCCAGCCCCACAGTTGAA
Source organism: Chaetura pelagica (assembly GCF_000747805.2). Taxonomy (NCBI): domain Eukaryota; kingdom Metazoa; phylum Chordata; class Aves; order Apodiformes; family Apodidae; genus Chaetura; species Chaetura pelagica. The sequence goes on along the minus strand of NW_009952880.1, from coordinate 3,153,573 downwards.
TAGAAGTGTGGGACTCTTCGTGAAAGTGGAAGATCCTGGTGTTAGACCCTTGTCCAAAGCAGGAGTCACTGCCTGATGCAATGTCTGGCCATTCTAATTTTGCACTCACATATATTCCTGCCTCAGGCGCTAAAATGAGTACCCAGACTGAAGGGGCCCCACAGCTGTCACATACTCCTCCAGATATTTGTGATAGCCACGAGTCATCTGGGCTTCAGTTTACCTGTCACAAGGTGGCAAGGAAACAAACATAGGAATATCTTTGTTGTTTTCAGACCACTTGCTTTTGACAATACTTAAAAATTATCTGCTTTTTAAGGCACCTTTTGCCCACCAAGTCTTCCTTCCTTTCATGGACACTAGCCATGGGCCAGAGACCAGGCAACAGTCAAAAATATCAATTGTAGATCACAGCCTCAGTCGTGTCTCAATGGAAATCTTGCAGTGACCTTTCAAGTCTTGTTTAGCTGTGTAAGTTGGTCCAGGAAATTTTGGAGTTGTCTTTTTCGTTGTAGCTAAAACTGTGTCAGTCATTTCAAAGTTACACACCAGCTGCTGAACAGGTGGTTCTTGGGCAGGCTTATGCAGTCAGTGGGAGTGAAGCCAGTGGGACCTCCTGTACACCATCTTTAGAACCATGCTGGGGAACTTTTATGGGTGTGCCTGTATTTTTCCAGGAATACCGACCAATTGTTTTACTTGGCCTTCTCTTTTTAAGGTGCCATTTTTACTTCAAGCAGCAGATTTCACTTTTAACGAAAAAGGGCTTCAGTACTTGACTTGGAGACTCCTAGAATGATTGTAACAAGATGTGTGACTACAGTAAAGACAGCTATGCCTAAAAGAGCTGGCTTGGTGGCAGTGAAGATGTGGCAGCACAATTTTCAGGGTAGTCTAGCAAGTCAAGTAGCTACTCAAGCTCCCCCATGGGCCTGCCTAGCACACACAGCAGTCTGGGATATCGCAGCTTCACTGCCTTTATTAGCAATTCTGTCCAAATGGAAGCTACTGTCACTATTTCTGCCTGCTTCTGCAGTTTTTGTAGCATTTGGCCTTATTCTCAAGATACCAACACTAATGACAGGAGACAGAACTGTTTGTCTACTGCATCTCATATTTTCTCATCCACATGAAGCACTAAATCAATCCACCATCACAAGGTTTGAGGGCTGCTAGACAGTTCTCCAAGTAAGAAATAGAATCAAGATCTTTGCCTTATTTTATCCGAAAAGATCTTTATATATTCTTAAACTGATTCAGATTTTAGGCCTGATTTGTCTAAAACTTGAGTAATCACAGGATATCTACACAGTTTTGGATAGACCTTTCTTCATTGCTGTGCATCCATGCTCTTCTCTAGCCTTGCATTCCAGAAGCACTTCAGGGAAAAGCAAGCTTTTTTTTTCAAGCATGCTGTGTGGGGCACAGCAATTTTATTTCCTTCAATAGATTCTCCATGTTTAACTTGGATTCTCATAACATTAAAGGTAAACTCAGGTGTTCATGTTGTACTGGGGAAAGTTTTGCATTGCAGACAGCTTGGCCAATGTTTAATAAAGTGCCTAGTACTCTGTAGTGATAAAAATGAAATCCTCAATCTCATCACATTTAGAGGACATTGAATAGCTGTTTCTTGGGGCTTGAATTAATCTGAGAGTTTGTGAAAAGAGACATATACTGTATTCTTGGCAGCATCTGATAGTCTTAGAGTAGTCTTCACTCTGAGAGACTGTCAAAGCACAACCTCAATGAGCAAAACCCTTCAAAGGCTGGAGGGAGTGTTAACTCGCATCTATGAGCTGTGAAAATGAGCCATGGTGCTGGTGAGAGCAAAACTGGGCACAGAAGCATAGGTGGGACAGCCCCTTTCTTTCCCTAAGCTCTCTGCTCTTAGGGCACCTTTGCCACCTGGTGCTTTTCAGAAAGTTGTTGGGATCTATGGGTTCTGCTTGGGTATTTAGCCTCCGTGACTCCTAAAGCTCACTCCTGTTGGGATTACACTCTCCTACTTTCAGACTTTAAAATATTCATTGTCTTGTTCTTGCACTGTCTTTGCTAAGTTAATAATCTCTTTTCTGGTTGAGCCTCCCAAGGAGAGGGAGGCTGTACCCAGGCAAACCTCACTCTCTAAGATTTCATTTTCTGGATTTGAACAAACTTCCATTACTGTAATTTCCACAGAACCAGCTTTTCTTCTGAATCAGCACCTCCTAGCATTTAGGGGTTGGAGGGAGCAAGCCTGAGGCTGGAGATAGCTGCAGAAGCCTTTGGAAGCTGCAGTCTGCTGCAGTTCTGAATTTTCTGATGTGTGTCCTGGGGCTCATGTGGAGCCACACAAAATGGCAGTTTTGCCAGTTTAATGGCCTCTATGGAAACCTAGCCCGAGAAAAAAAAATAATCAATCTGAATAAAGCTGTGCTGTACTTTGAGAATTTCATTTCAGAGACCAGACACCAGTGTGATTTTCCTATTTTTTTTTCACTGAGATCCTGCTGAGGAGTTAGCTTTGGGTACCTGCAGATGTTCCTCGTGAGCAGAATTTGCAGCCCTGCTGCTGGTTGCAGCAGCAGGATGGCAGCTCTCCTGGAAGCAGATCATCTCCTCACACCCCTCAGATCCAGCCCCCAAAATGGAGGCATAAAGTAAACCATTTATTTACACATGGAGGGATTAACATTTTCTACTCCTTTAAAATTAAACCCTTCATTATTTCACGGGTAAGCAAACGTAGGGCACATTGTGATAGGACAAGGGTTAATGTTTTAAACTAGGAAAGGGTAGACTTAGACTAGATATAAGGAAGATTTTTTGATATGATGAGAGTAACAGTGTAACAATGGCACAGGTTGCCCAGAGAGGTGGTAGATGCCCCATCCCTGGAAACATTCAAGGTCAAGTTGAAAGGGGCTCTGAGTAACCTGACTGAGTTGAAGATGTTCCTGCTCAGCACAGGGAGGATTGGACTAGATGACCTTCTAAGGTCCATTTCAACATAATCCATTCTATGTTTCTATGATTCTGTATCTCAGGAGTGATGTCACTGAGCTTGGTGTGTTTTATTAGTAGAGAGATATTTAGACAGATACACTTTTACACTATAAAAGCTACAAACTTCTTTAAGGTTGCAAATCTTTAAGTAGTTCACAATTGCAATAAAGCTATCTTAGCTTTGGTCTCCTTGTGCATACAACTCATTATATATTATTTTTTATGAAATTATCTAGTATATGCAGAGAATATAGTTCTAAATCCTGTTGTCATGTGCTGGTTTTCTGTAGGTCCTAGTCTTTGTGTGCAGAAGAAATTTGCTTACTTAATACAAAAATATACAATAATTTATTTTTCCTTCATTATCTTATTCACTACAGAATATTATTATAATATTTTTGTCAAATCTTTTTTTTCCCCTTCAGCTTTATGGTATGTGGATACTTTGCAAAAATTCATTAGTTTTTGCCACACTTCTTTGGGGTTGGAGGTTACTACATTTCTCATTTTCAAATGGGGAGTCAAGTGAGAGATTTTATCTTCAAACATATCAATGACTCCCTATGCCAATGTGAAAGAAAGAACAACGTGTTTTCTTCTTGATGTGCAACAGCATCTTTCACTGAGTAGTGCTACTCACATGCCAACAGCTCTGTTGCAGAGAGCCTTTGGACATTCTTTATTGTATTCTGAGCTACACTGAATTGAAAACTTCTTGCCTTTTGCTGCAAAATTGAACCACTAAATATATTTCTAGGTCAGACCACAACCTTGGTATGTCAGAGACTCAGGGTACATACACATTGTGTCCATTTTGGTTAGAGGTATGTTGAAGTGAGTCTTTTTCATCCTTATTGAATTAATTCTTATGGGTGAAACTAACAGAAGGATATGCTTTGGAGAACACCTGATGCTTTCCAGCCAGCTGGTAGACATTCAGCCCACCAAATCAGACTAGTTCTGACCCTGGAAACACCTTTGATTTGGGCTTTGGTCCCTCAGCACTACTTGTTCTGTTCTACAGATTCATCACCATAGTGCTACATCCCTTGCAGTGTAGACATGGCCTCAGGCTTGTATTCCTGCTCAACTGCCTGCTTCAGAGCAAAGCTTTTCATGTGGGTATGATTACCTCAAATCTGGCAGGGTGGGGACTTGACCCTCATGCTACGGTGCAGAACCAAAAGGTTCTATTTTCCCTCAAAATAAAGATCATTAAAGCTAGGTGTGCAGTATTTTGATTTGGGTATGGTGTTATCATGCCAAAACATTTTGAGCATCTCTAATTATTGTGCTGTGATGAGACAGTTATGGCTAATTTCACCTGATGTGGCATGTACACAAATCTGTGCCCTGGCGCTGCAAGCTCAGCCAGCCAGAAAATGAAGGATACACCATTAGTGGCTCTGAAAGTTCTGTTCCATGCTGTTTGCCTTGCAGGTGACTGGAGAGCTGTGACTGGGTCAGCTGCTGATCCAGTTTCTCAGGGCAACAATCTGCTGCTGCAGCTCCGAGTCCATCCTCTTATATTCAGTGCACTTTGTTTGTGCTGTTGGAGGGTATTGATGTAAAAAATAACAGCTTCTGTCTCTGCACAACATTCATCCGTGCCCAGAACACATCCAGCCTGTGCACTCAGTAACTGTGCTCAGCAGTCTGTGTCCTTAGGTTGAAGTCTGACTATGTGCAAGCTTTCTTAGTAATTATATTCAGAATTCAAGTGACCTCCCTTCTGACCATGTGGAAATTATAATTTCTCAAAGTCCTATAGTCTTGGATAAAATTTGAGTAGATATTCCCTAAGACATGAAAAGACACCAGCCTTGATTGCCATCTCCAGTCAATTCTCTCTCTCTCTCTCTAGTTTTCCCTGATCCTCCCTCCTGGACATGAATGTCCAGAAGTTTTCAAAGGGAAAATTAGCAGAATTTTTATTGTTGGGCAAAAGAGCATGTTTTTCTTCCACTTACTGTTCAAAAGTGGTGTAATTGTTTCATCTCATATTTTCCTCTCCAGCTGTGCAATCTCACTATGAACAAAATGACGTTCAAGCCAAGTGTTTCTAAAAATAATGGCAGTTGAACAACATTATAAGAATCTTCCACAAAAAAAAAACAACCACAACCCAAAAAACCCCCAAATCCAAGAAACATCAACCTCGGGAAATGTGGGGAAACTCTCTATGTAGAAGATTGGGGCATAGCACTGTTCTCCTAAACACACAGGGACCTGTACTTTGGGAGGCTGATGTAGCTGGGTCCACAGTAAGTGGAAAGCTGTGGGCTCTTGGAGAAGATGAAGATGCTCTTCAGAGCAGAAGCCTGACTGAGGAACTCCACATTAAGCTCTGCAGGGTTTGTTGTTTTTTTTCTTCTTGTATTCCTCTTTCTTAGAGGAATTCAGTTTATACACCTAAATTAGGAGTTGCCTTGGGCTCTCTTTACACTCAGAAGAGAGGAGGCACCTGCAGAGGGGATTCAGGCAAACTGTGAGGTTTTTTTCCCTTGTGAGTTTAAGTGTTGAAAATTACCTGCATGGTTTGATGTTGCTGGATTCAGTCCTGCTAAGCAAACTCTCCTCTGTGATCTCACAGTGACTTTTGTAAAATCCTGAGACAGCAGTACTTTGAAAAAAAGTATTTTTTAATGAAGTTCCACTCCTATGAATTTTTTTCTTTTCTATCAGCTAGAACATGAAAAAGGGAGGAATTAAAGTACACTTGTGCATCAATCTTCATAGTGGAACATGGGGAAAATCCTATTTAAAGGGTACTTTTTATTTGAAATAATATTGTGGCCTTTAATAGACTGAATCTCCTAAGGAGAAGGTTATCTGTGGCACAACTTGCAAAACCCAGGAGTAGTAAATCACAGGGAGTGACTGGTACTCATCCAAGGATTTGAAAACAAACAAAGCATTAAATAGGAGCAACATTGACAAGGATATATTACAGTCTTTACAGCAAGGAGGCCTGAAAACTTAAAACTCATTAGCATGATGCTTATCTTCAAAATGAAGCTCGGGGCCATCTGAGGCTTTACAGATCAGTGAACTTTATTATGATCTCAGGGAACCTGATCGAGGGTTCAATTAGGGATAGAATAGCACAATGCTGGGATAAGTATAGTTTCTCAGGATCAAAGCAGCACTGCTTCTAAGAAAAAAATGTGCTTCTCTACCTTGTTAGAGCTCTTTTGAGTGTTAATACAGGGGATCTGGTGGAAACAGCATACTTGGATTTTCAAAAGACTTTTTGATAGGAGCCTTCATAAAGCACTATTAAAGTATAATTGAGAAACATCAAGTAATGCACATTAGTAAAAGTAGGCTAAACTTCTGATAGACTGATGGGCTCAGATTTTTCAAGATGTCTCTCAGGAAAGAGACATAAAAAGTCATCATGCAGAGCTCTGAGCAGGGATGTGCAGCAACAGTTGAAAAAGAAAAAGGGAGATGGAGTTGTGAGAGAGAAAATTGTACAAGGACACTGGGCTACACTTAGGAAACTGACACTGAATTCAGGCAGGTCAGATGCCCTGTGCCCTCTTTACTGAAACACATAACCATGAGCCAAATCAATACACAACTGAGAAAATATTTTCCAGGTTCTTTCTCTCCTGCCAACTTCCTGAGGATGTGAATTCGTGGGTCAAGAGAGGGATGTGCACAGGGAAATGTGAGGAAGAACCAGGGAGCAGCTTCTGGGCTTGCTCACAGCTGGTCAGCTGGACATGCTAAATTTAGAGCAGCTCCAAGAAGAATTATACCTCTGCAAATTGTAGGTTAGTAATGGGCAATATGATCCCTAGGAGTCTGTAGGCAGAAATGATTCAAGATATTCTTGCTGAGTAGGCTAGAGTAGATTTTGGTGTATTTGTATCTCAGGGTGATCACTGCCACATTTTCAGGGGTATTTTATCTAATACCTCTGAAGGTCAGGTTTGGTTTTTTTAAGAAGATAGGTTTTTATGCAGTTTAGACACAGATTTCCAGCAGGTTTGTTTGTTTATTTGTTTGTTTGGGGTTTTTTTGACAATGTGAGATCATGATTTGTATTTATTGTGGATTGGCCACATTAAAAATCATAGTAATAGTGTATTGTTTATATATGACATTATTGAGTGATTCTATAAGGGCCAAATGCAATAAGCAAGAAATCCAAGTGGGGAGGTTGGGAAAGTACAGATTAATTCAATGGCTTATACATTTTCATTATTTTAGATAATACCAAATGCAGACATCACTATTTCTTCATCAGTGTAACCCCAGTAGATATTAGAATGCTTTCTCAAGGAGGAAGAGCTTATTATTCTGTCTTACTGGTGGGAAAACAGAGGCACAAAATAGCAATTCCTGAAGCTAGAAGTTAAGCCTGGGTCCCAGGGCTGAGAGCTACTTGATAAGCTGTATCTCATAGACACTTTTTGCTCTAAATGTCTGTGGATGCAAAATATATTATTAATATAGTTCTTCTGCAGATGTATTAATTTAGATTTAGTGATGTTCTATTTTTCTAGCTAAATGCTGAAGTGTATACTCAGGCAAAAATACCAGCATCAATAGGAACTAAATGCAGTTACCTGGTAATAATGTCTGAACAGGACCTCTGTTAAGTGCACTGCAAAGTTGGACAGTATTAGAGCTGGACTTAAAGCTGTGTTTCTGTATTGCAGGAAATTTCATTTTTGGAAAGTCTTAATCCAAAACCAAACATAATGTTTGCAGGCTTTCTGTGAGTGGTGCCTTTGCAGACCTTGTAGGTGTCTAGTGAAGCTGGTGTGCTGCTTGATTGCGGCAGATAACTCTAATGAAGTTGTCAAGACTGTTAGTTTCATTGAGCACCTTGATACCCCTGATGCTGCAGCTTGTAAAATACCTAACTTGAGGACAGAGCAGCAAGAATTAATTTGATGAAAGTCTGCAAAACCTGAAATGTTTCAAAAGAATCTTTCCCTCTCAGTAAGTCTGCCCCTTCTGAGAAGTTACATTACTGGAAAATTTCTGTTAATCTCTAAATATCTTCTATCCCTTATGGCACCAAGTGTCTATGGAGGTTATAGTAAGAGACTTTTTTCAGGATGAAGAACATTTTATGTTTGTTTATTGTGAATTTTCTCTAATAAATATATTTTCTGTAAGTTGCTTCAACTATAACAAGATAATCACAGTCCTAATGCACAGTAGAAGTGTGAAGAGTCAAAAAAAAAAATTATGCTTCATTGCATGAGCCAAAAGTCAGTTCATATTTATTTAAGTGCCTGAGCATAACTCAGGATGATATGAAGACTCAAGATATCAGTTAGGTATAGGATAAAGATCTTACTGTGTTCCTTCCAAAGGTCATGCAGGAAAAGACTGGCCTGAAAATTAATTAAGATTACTATTATAGTCAAATATATGAATATATCTTAAAATTATTTATGTTTCATTTAATATACTGATCATCATAAAAATGAGAAAGAAAAGGTCTGTGATTGACATCACCTAAATGACTTAAACAACTTTAGTATCCTTATTATCTCGTGGTAGGCTGAAGAGAACAATACATATTTTTCATTGCTGCGTATTAATAGTACTTATTATTCTGCCTGATAGTCCTCCCTTAAGTGTCAAAACTCATTAAGTTACCTACTCTGGGAAGAAGTCTGCAATTCCCAAGTTCTTAGACAGTGCTACTGTGTCCTCAGCATCTTTTTCATGTCTCTGTCTGCCTTTAAGAGGTTCTTCACTTAGGGATCCTGCAGGCAATGGTGCACAGCATGCAGACACCCTGCTGGAAACCAAGATAGTAATTATATTGCTTCATAAGCAGAGCTTATGCAAAGTCTGACAAAAGGCAGTTTATCTCAGGGCACAGCTGAGGTTGGATGGCAGCTCTGGAGATTGTCTAGTCCAACCTCCCAGCTCAAAGCAGGGCCAGTTACAGTGGTTTTCTCAGGACAGATGCTCCAATCCCTTAATTATTGCCATGGTCCTGTAATGGATTCTCTCCAGTATGTCATGTCTCTTTTGTACTGGGAAGTCCCGTGCTGGACAGAGCATCCAGATGTTACTCACCAGTGCTGAGCAGAGAGGAAAGATTTCCTCCCAGGACCAGCTGCCAGTGCTCTGTAAGCCCGTTTCTTCAGTCTGTCAAGGTCTCATCCTCATGGTGCCAGAAGTGAGAAGCTTCTAGCTTTGGTCATTGTGGGAGTCTCCATTTCCCAAACAGATAAGCTCAGACTCTTCCTGTGTCTTCTTCAGTACAACTGGATGTTCTTGTCTTTGAAAAGTCTTGAGGCACAACTGAACAATCTCCTTCTCATTATCTCTGATGATGCACAGTCTGCTGATTTCCTAGAGCTCCTTTCTTGGTGACACACACCCTCCACCAGCACCTGCTGACAGCAAGACCATCCCTCATCCCAGTCCCAGCTCAACAAAAGGTCCCAGACTGCAGAGCTGTGGCCTCCACTGAAAGCTTCATCTGGGTCAAGACTTTGACATTACAGGGAGAGATACTCCAGCAGCTGCTGTGTCCTATGGCCCATCACCACCACTGGTGGTGTATGCTGCCCTCAGCAGAGCTCCTGGCTTTCCTCTGCAAAAACTGCTCCATGCTGTTAGGTGGCTTCATGTGCCTTTCTTTCCTGCTGTGTCCCAGACTCCCCTCCCAGACTAGTCCTCTGCAGTCGTATCAGAAACACCTTAGAGAGCTAATGAGCACTGCTAATAACTGCTTGCAAAACAGCTCCACTTTTATAGCACTGAGTGAGTAGGTAGCACCCCACTGGGACTGCAGGAAAGGATTCATCCAGACAAATAGCTGTCTCATCTGGCCAATTTTGGGCTATAAATTACTGGAAATGTTTTCTGTAAAGAATAAGGGAAATCACAATAAAAGAACAAAATTTGTTAGAAGTGATATTCTGTTCATTCAAATTCCAACAAGACTAATGAAGGCAAAAGAAAACTTCTGTATCAGATAAAGATTTGAAAGAGTTAAATATGAACAAAGGAAAACTATGAACATTTAAATTATACATCCTATTGCATATTATTACTATATAGTTGCTAAAGACTGAAAAAGCTTGAGAAACCTTGGTGAAGTGGAACAGGATATTATTTATGCAAGGCAACATAGAATTTTCTTGAAAATTTCCTGACATGGGAGCTAAAGGAAGTCTGAATCTTGGTTCATCTTCTCATGTGAAGTGGTGTAAGTGCCATCATATTCCAAAATGCAGTCAGAAGAGCAATGAGAGAGCAGTGAAGTACAGTTGCTTATATAACACGCAAAACTGACACTTATTTATACATGATGATTTTTCCATTATTAATATTTGGATGTGGGGTTCAGTTTTGAACTACATTTTAGGATAACAAACTCTCACCTAACTGTCTATAGAGTAGATGCAAGGGACTGAAACACAGATGCCTTTTTAGAGAGAAAGAGGTAGGAAACAATTATTTAAACACCTAAGAAATTTAGGTACAACAATTTGAGCAAAAACCTTTGTGCTCCAAAATTATTTAGCTTTCCGAACTGGAACTAAAGCTGCTTTAAACACTGGGGTGTCATTGTTTTCTTCTCTTTTTACCTGCTTTCCATTCTCAGAGGGGTTAGTTTTAAATGGCCTTGTCAAAATCTAATTGCAGTTTTGTAATGGCTAATTCCCAGGCCACTTAGGCACTGAGCAATCAATTCTGAGACATGTCTATGAGGAGTTTGTAAAGGGATGGAGGATGCTGCTGAGATCAATCAGATTCCTAGTTTATAAATCACACAGGAAGCTCAGGTTAAAACTCCATTCTGGTTGATTGATCCTACATCTCAGAAAAGTGCACTCAGTAACCACCTTTATTCTTGCGAATTTGTGACTCTGTAAATTAATGAAATATGCACTGGGTGAGAAGGGAAGACTCATGTTGAAACCCCGATTCTCTTTAGCTTTCAGTGGAGGGACTAGAATAGGGACTTCTGCCCTGGTCTCCTACATCTCAAAAAAGGGCTCTAGCCACAGGCAGTTCCAGGTGGAACTCACACAACTTGCTACTGGTCATTTCAGGCTTGGCTCCATGCATGCACCTACAGGATTGTACTTAGCTGGGAGACAACTCCTATTGAGAATATATCCTAAGGTCAATGCCACAAAGTGGTGGCTGGTGGGGGAGCAGCTGGATTTCTGACATCACCATGCTCCACTTTGGTGGAGATGAGAAGAGAGAGGGTACACCTCTAGTGGCCAGTAGACAGGGAACCCGTGAGGGTTGAGGACATGGGAACAAATGTGCTTTGCAAGACTGACATCTAGATGTCTCTACTAACAGCATGAAAAAAAAGTGACTGCTCCTGCATCTGGGCCAATCTCTCTTGTATCTTACATTAACCTCACTTTTTTTTTTTTTTTTTTTTTTTTTTCCCAATTCTAGAAAAAAAAAAAGGAGGGGGGTTGGGGGAGAGGAACCTCACTTTTTTTTTTTTTTTTTTTTTTTTTCCCAATGCTTGAAAAATCAACAGGATGAGAGTTGGGAGCAAGGTAAGAAGGACTCAGGCTAAAGATTGTTTAAGTTTGTCTATTTAAAGGTAATGATACTAGTTAGTGTGTGCATTTATTGGATGCAGAACAGGGGAATGGAAAATTGTTCAAAGCTGGATTCAAGATACCTGAGGGCTAGGCCAGGATTCCTTTGCTAGGTTATGCCGCATTAGCCTGGCCACAAGGAGCTTCAAGATTGTTTAATATTTTGCCTGAGTTCAGTAGACTTTTTAGGGAGAACAGTAAAAGAAATTTGTAACAGGAAAACATCAAATAATCTGCCAAGAATATTTACCTACCTAGAGATAACGAAGTGCTACTAGTTACTTATTTCTTTTTTTATATAATTGAAAAATTTGATTGTACTACAGGAAACAGGAAATATTTTTACTTTACCTTATGTCTTTTATATTTACAAAAGCTTCCAATAATTTTTCTTAGCTTTCCCTTTTGAAGCCCAGAGGAATGATGCCACAAATGGGTGGCATCCAGCACTTGGTAGATAGTATGAAAGAAGACAAATAACCGCATGATAACAGACTAACTATAGAAACGTAAGTGAGATGTGTCTGAAAGGCATGGATATCCACAAATCCCATTTCCATTTACTGCTGCTCAGTCCATTTTTAAATTTTTTTTTATTTGTGAGCAGAGGGCAATTCCCCTGCAACTGCATAAATGGGTGAAATAACAAAATTTAGCCAGGTTTGCACTGCAGAGCTCCAGGTCAAGAGAATTCAAGCATGTCGTGTAAATCAACACGTAATGAAATTCAAGTCTCATCACAGTGTGGGTAGATTAAGCCCAAAAGGAAAAAGGCTCTCTCATCTCTTGTCATAAACAATTATCCCTTTAAATATAGCCATAGACATTCTCATTAGCAATATAAATACATATCTAATTCAGTTCTTCTTCAGAAAGAAGAGAATAGGAGAGAAATACAATAATAGAGTCTAGTTCTTAATCATTTTTCCCAGCTTCTACCAGGAGTGGTTTTGAAGTTCACTGTACCTTGGTAGCACATTTTGAAGTTGTTTTTATGATTTTTCTCCCTGTTGAGCAGTAGTCTCAGAGGTGTCCTTCTTGTCCTGCCTGGATAATTTCTATGCTAGTTTTTGACAAAAATTCTGCTGTACACCATGGAGTTTCTAGAGGGAAAAAATAATTAGTTTCCTTCTTAGATTTCTTAATCACTTCAGTCTTTTAAAGTAAAACTGGGAGAGAGAAAAATATATCAGTAGTTTCATAATAAAAATTCTCTCATGCTTTCCAGGAAGAGCAGTTAGCACCATATGGAAGCTCAGGAGAATTTCTTCCATTTTAAAACTCTGACTGGCTCACTTGTTCATGCATAGACAGGGTTCATTCACTGCCAGGAAAAGTAACAGGACTGAAAGTCATGGAAGCCTTAGTATTTAATAGTCTAACAGTCATAGCATGGGACTTGAATATAGACACAAGTATCCTGTTTGATCAAGCATTAGCTAACTGATGCTTACTTGTTCAAGAAATAAAATTAGTAAAAAACCATGAAAACTTCAATGTGAGATACTTGCAGCTTTTATTTAAGGAGAGAAAATTGGTGAATTTTAATTTGAAGGAAATGTTCCATATAAAACTAAAAAACTAGCAGGCACTTTTTCCCATCTTCAAGGAAATGAATAAAAAAGTGTAATTTCGTTTAGCACTGCTTGCACATTCTTACTTCAATTAATCATGGTGCTTAGCTCACAGTGGGAGAATAGCTGGCTATACCAATAGCCTTGGGCTCTGTGAATGCTGCTCATTGCATTATTCGCTATATCATGTCTCACATTTTAAAAGTTCTGCTCCACATTCCCACTTTCTTAACTCTGTCTTCCCATTCTCAATGTGCAGCAGGCTGCTGGCACTTTTTGTACCTCTAATGAGTTATCGTCTCTCAGAATTAAAGCAGTGTACACAGTGTTCCTTCAGTCACATTCCTAATCTTTCTGGAGAGAAGGAGAGATGGTTAAACTTACTCTGTTTCATCATATGGATGTTGATGGACGTTCTTCTCTTTAACTTCTTGTTTGTCCCAGAACAAGACAGCAAGAAAATATGAAGTGCTCTCATTAACTAGTTAAAACCTCTAAATCTGGGTAGATGTTTCCCTAACAACCAGTAGTGGGGTGGTTGTTATTTGAAGGCTGCTTATTGCTACTAATCAGATGTTTGCCTACAGTAGAAGTGCTTGTGAAGCAGAATTGCTAGTCTGTGACAAATGGTTGTGTAAATTGTTTCCTGAAGAGAACCCTCTTCCAGCAATTAAAACAGCTCTCTGGTTTTGCTGTTGTCCCTGTTACAGCCTGCAACATCACTCAGGTCATGTTTGTGTCCACACATTTGATTTCTTTGAGAAGGGTATATTCAGGAACCGCTTGGTGGAAGTTCACAAATGAAGCAGCCTACTCGGTAAATGATCCCGATGCAGTGGCTGAAGATAATTTTATCCTAGTTTACACTTGATGGCCTTAATTTTTCTGTCAGATTTCCAGAAGTTCACACTGGCAGATTATTTGGATAAACTAAGCATCCAAAAGAATTTAAATCATAAAGTTATTTTTCTTCTTTGAAGAAGTATTTACTCCAAAAGCTACTGAATAACATCCAATTTTACCTATTTCTCTCTCATAAATACTGAATTTCCTCTGGAGTCTAAAAATTCAGTCTCCAGTTTTCAAACTGATCTGACCTTTTGTTCAGATTTACAACATCAACAATAGCCCCCAGCCAGGCACTTTTGTTTCTGGATAGGGCATCAGACTGTACATATTAGTGTGGTTACAGTGTCCGTCAGTATAAGATTCCAGCCTAACCCTCAGAAATGAAGAGGGACTTTCGTAAACTGACAATTAGGAAAACACCTGAACTCGGAACTTTCATAAATATGATCCTTCAAGACAGAGTAAACCCAGGGCACAAAGGAATAAATTTGCATAGTCATATGGCTGGGATGCCATCCAGAGGGATATTGACAGGCTTGAAAAATGGGCCCGTGCAAATCTCGTGAAGTTTGACAAGGCCAAGTGCAAGGTTCTGCACCTGGATTGGGGCAATTTCAAGTACAAATGCAGGCTGGGTGGAGAATGGATTGAGAACAACCCTGATGAGAATGACTTGGTGTTGCTGCTTGATGAGAACTCAACATGGGCCAGCAATGTGTGTTTGCAGCCCAAAAAGCCAACTGTGTTCTGGGCTGCATCAAAAGAAGCATGGCCAGTAGGTCAAGGGAGGTGATCCTCCACCCCTACTGTGCTCTTGTGAGATCCCACCTGGGGTAATGTGTCCAGTTCTGGAGCCCCCAACATCAGAAGGACATGGAGCTGTTGGATCAAGTCCAGGGCAGAGCCATGAAGATGATTGGAGGCCCTGGAGCACCTCTCCTATGGACACAGACTGAGACAGTTGGGGTTGTTCAGCCTGGAAAAGAGAAGGCTCTGGGCATACTTCACAGCAGCCTTCCAGTATCTGAGGGGGCTACAGGAGAGCTGGAGAGAGACTTTTTGTAAGGGTATGTAGTGATATGACAAGGGTTGGAGACTTTAAACTGGAATCAGGTAAATTTATGTTAGGCATTGAGAAAAAATTATTTAGTGTGAGGGTGGTGAGAAAATGGCAGATATTGCTCAGAGAAGCTGTGGAAGCCCCATCACTGGAAGAGTTCAAGGCCAAGCTGGATGGGGCTTTGAGCAACCTGGTGTAATGGGAGGTGCTCCTGCCCATGGCAAGGGGGTTGAATCTGGATGATCTTTAAGGTCCCTTCCAATGTAAACCATTCTATGCTTCCGTGAAGTCAGTGAACAGTCCAGTTTGAGACTGGTGCATTAAGAAAAAAGCTATTTCAAAGAGCTATTGTTCATAGGAATGGTTAAATGCTGGAGGAGCTTTGTTGGAAGAATTGTGAAATCCCATTCACTGGAGGTCTTTCATAAACAGCTAAAACAAGTAACTCTCAGGCACGTCTGGCATAATTTGTCCAGTCTCAGAGCAAGACGAGAGACAAGGCGATCCCCCAAGGTCTTCTCAGCCCCATCTACCACTCTGGAGCAGTGTGTTATTCATTAAAAAAAGAAGTTTGTTTATAATGCTCACATCTGCTATTTCCATAGACCAGTAACAGTGGCAAGTTCTCAATGTCTGTACCAGCAAGAGGTTTATAATGATGTCACACCTGTAGAGCTGACACTCTGCTGAAAAGTGCGCCTGCAAAAATTATTGTAGCAGCACAGACAAGTGTTCTCTCCAGTCTGCTCGTGCAGTTTCAGTTTATGATCAGTTGGATTGTCTTTCTCTTACAGATTGATATTTTGAATACACTTGCAGGTTCTAATATTATTTGCCAAATACAACAGTTGTAGTTCAGTGTTCATCTGACTATGACAACGAAAAGACCTATGAGGGGATTTTCCGTGAGTTTATCATGGAGTTTAGCCTCTAGCACTTTATGGGTAGAAAAGCTTTAACAAAAACCTTTTTAATGTGTTGTACCTTCCTGGTACATATTTCAGAGCTTTGTGAAATAACTCTGGCAAATTATTTAGCTTTCAAAGTGACCGCAGCACAACACTGCTGTCTTATTTATACAGTTGTGCAAGTGAGTCTTTTATACTGGCAATTATTATTCAAGATATTTGGAAAAATCTGCTGCATTTATTCCATGGAATGACCACGTTTGGGGCTAAAGGATTGTTCAGACTCCTGTATTGCTTACAGTAAGAGCCACAGATTTCTCCCACTCCCATATTTTAAAGCAGAGGGAACCCGGGATTGATCAAGCTAGTGCAGTCAAGTAATGAATACTGGAAAAGCCATGTGTATCTGTGATAAATGCAGTGCTTTTTATATTATCTTATCTAATTATCTGGAAGCTAATGTTTTCTTCTTCGTCAGTTTCAGTAGTCTTCAAGATTTTTTTATTTGTAGACACATGGAAAGCTTCCAGTGAAGTTCAACCTACTGCAACAGGCTTCTCAGTCCTAACATGGACCTCTTAGTTCCCAGCTGCCACAGAGCCCTTATCTACTTCCTTACCTGCTTATTTTAGCCAACTGGCACCCTTTTACACCTCTGAGGGAAAGACATGGAAAAGAAACAGTTTTTACAATAACTGCACAGCTCTACTAGGCTAGAAATACTAATATTTTTCTCTTGTAGTGCTTTGTAATACAGCTAGAGGAAGAGCAGCACGTGGTTTCCACAGACTCTCTTAAAAGCTGAGTACAGATAAGGCTGTTCCAAAGCACCCTCTAAAAGAAGATGAATTCTCTTCTCTCTGCAGTAAGAAGGCTCACAGTCAACCCCACTTAACTTTGCTTCCTGGCCGAGACAGTTTCTGACACACATCTTCACTTCACAAAGCTGGTGCTGAATTTATAGTTATGTAACATTAATTAATCTAGGTTCAGGGGAGCCTGCACATGCTTGTAGAATAGAATCATAGACCACATAGAAACTCATGTTTGGATTAGGATGTCCTGTGCTGACAATGCCTGCAGTCTGGCAGAATAATAGTGGGAAATACTGTACGTGCTTGCTCTCCTCTTACTTTTCTCCAAGTCTCTTGTTTATGGCTGCTGTTATAGAGAAGATATGGGACTAGGAAGACCTTTGGTCCAATCAAATATTGCTCTGTTTCTGTGTTTAGGAGTTGCACCACGAAAGTTCTTATCAGCACATGCTATGCAACATAAAAAGAATTTTCATCCTTTTTTTAGCAAAGTGGGAGCAACCTCTGTAAAAAGGTCTGGGCCTTAAACCACAAAAGAAACTTTTTGTATTTTGTCTTTGAAGCACTTAATTTGAGTGCCTATGTAATATCTAGATGCTCTCCCCAGCAGTGAGTTCTCTAAACCACCCAGGTGGACTGCCAGAGCAGGATCTTCCTTTGGGTGTTTTGAGTAACCTGTGGAGAAATTTTTTTGTTTTTCATGAACTAGAGGGAGCCTATGGGGCCTACGTGGGGCTGAACAGCTACATGTGTGAATGTCCATATGAGGGTCACATTCAGCTTTCAGGTGCAATGAGACACTGAGACTTGCTTGCAGCAGACTATTGCCAAAGGGACCTGGCTGACCCCAAGGTTTGTGTGCAGAGAGGTAGTACAAAGTTAATGCCAAGGTCCGTGAATCAAGGCAGTCAGAAAACTCCTTCCTGCTCTTATTTTGTTTTCATTTCTCTGCACAGCACCTTCTCTTCACCCTTCCCTGCACAGAATTGCCCCCAAAACTCAATCTTGTACCACTGAAACCACAATAGGACTTTAATAAAGTTCAGGGAATATAATGCCCCATGTTCATTCAAGTCTGGCAGCTTGAATATCCATCCTGCCCTAAGAGATAATGTATGGTTCCCATCCAATTTCCTCCATCATCTGCAGGGGCTCTTTTAACTTGCTACAGTCAGATCCGTTCTGTTTAATCTCTGTTTTCTTGCCACTGTTGAGTTCCTTTCCCAGAATACCACTCCAATGCAGTTACAGTGGCTTTTGCAATGCTAACCCCATCGTTGCTAACCAGTGAAGGAGCATTGTAACTTCAAGTGATAGAGTTCAGAGTTAGTCTGCTCAGTTTTTGTGTAAAGTATATCCACAACTCTTCTTTACCATAACAATTCCCCTTCATGTCAATCCAATGCATTTAAAATCTGCCTTCAGTTAATGTGTTCACGGTGCCAGGTCATTATCTGGCCTCAGAAAGCCCTGATACTTCATATTCTAACAGAAAAGTCTGTGCCACCTAACAAAACAATCAAGTCAACTGCTTAAAAGTGCATTTTTGATCCTTTGTTTTTCCCTCCCAGCCCCCATCTCTCTAGTTTGCGATTTCACCACATAAGGTGTGGAGAAAGGTCTTGCTAAATCCACATGGTTCTGTGTTTCTCTCTGTCAACTCCTTGGATAGCTGTTAACTAATTAATTCTACAGCCATAATAAGAAAATGAAATTACCTTTGGCCACAAAAGTCTTTCAAATTGTTGCATGGATTTGCTAGAACCACTTAGAAGAGATTTCCCGGAAAAGTTCATTGCAGTCTAAATATCTCAAACTAAATTTATTGAAATTAACATTAGCCAAGACTGACCCTTTTCTTAATAGAAATTGTGAGAATTACATTGCTCTGCTGGGTCAGTCCTGAGAACTAACCACCCTGTGCAAACATCAGGCACTGAGGGCAGCTCCAGTCATGACTCTTGGGGCATCCCATGTGATAACATGTACCCCAGAAGGCCCTGCAGTAGTTCTTGTCCCAGACTTTCATTTCCCATCTTGAAATTTATGACACCATGATATATTGTTTTCCCCAGGGGGATGATCTCACCTTTAAGAGCTTTAAAGGAGAAGGGGTGGGCAGCCCAGAATCAGTGCTCATACCGTATTCCTGGCAAGAACCTACATATACTGGTGTGTCAGGTCAGTCACACAGGCTCTAGGCAAGCAACAGACCCCATAGTCTGTCCCCAAAGAACAGCACTTGCATGACCATAGAAGGACTCAAAGCCCTGGAGAGGCAGGTCTTTTATTTATTGATTTATTTATTTTTCTGAGGGGGTGAGGGAGGGTTTGTGCTGTTGGGCAACGTCTGGGAGGGGAAAACTCTGGAAAAGCTGGGGTTCAGACAGCTGGCATTTGCTTGCTTCTGTATGTTCTGTTCTGTGATATTTCAGCAAGTTTCAGGGAACACTGTCATGAGAATACCTGTACCTGTGGCTGAACACAGAGCCCTGGGATAGAGGACTTCTCTTGTACAGGCAGCCAGAGCAGACCACGCCAGACCTCCGGCCAGGATACCCATCCTGCCAGGTGGTGCCTCACCGGCAGGTCCCTTTCAGGAGAAGATCCTTGTGCAGGGAACTGCTGGGAAGGCCGGGCTGGGAAGGCAGGCTGGTCTCGGGAGGGCAGCACGAAGTGGGTGGTGTGAGCAGCCTCCAGCAGACAATGAGCTGGCTCCGAGCGGGGCAGCTCCGCGGGGCCCAGCTGTGCTGGCTGCAGCCCCGCGCTGCGGGCCGGGAGGGGATGGTCACGCTGCTGGCAGCAACAGGGATGGAAGCTTGAGGCGTCACGGATGTCAGGTTCTCAAAAGAAAATGTTTTCTGTCCTAATAAAAACAGATCCTCTTTGAAATGTGTGTATTCATAAATTCTGTTTTCTTCGTGATACACAGTGCCAAAAAAGCAATGTGGTGCCTTCTCCACCTGAACTTTGCTCTCTGGTGTCAGAAGACCTTGGTTAGTACTTTAGGCAGGCAGGAGGTTGGGTCTTGGAGAGTGGTTGTGAGCAGTGGAGGGAGCCTGGTGTGAGGTTCTTCCATGGAGTGAAGGACCTGGAGTGAAGCCTGGGAGGGCTGCCTGTGTGATGGTGCTGTCAGGCCAACGTGAGAGGTGACTGAGCACCCTGCACGGACGGTGCTACCTTGCAGGGCAGCCACGCATGGTTGCCAGGGTGTGATGTGACAGTGTGAATGTGCAGGATATTTGATCTTGTGGATATGGCTGGAGAGCAGCCTGGATACAATGTGAACCAAAGAGTCCAGGGAATTAGACCACCCTCCTTGCTCAAGTGTTTGAGCTATGTGCAGCCTGAGGCACCCATGATTACCAAAAGGTGGGATTGAAGAGGAAATACCCCGTGAAAGAAGACAGCTAGGAGTGGTGACATGAGGGGAAAGTGTTGGCGCAGCACCAGCCTACTTCTGTATCTGGTCTTAGTCTTGTCAGCAGGGATTATTAGTTTGTGCACAGTGCCACACTAATGCTGCTTTTGGACCCATGCTAGATGATATCTGGCCATTTCAGAGTGCTAGCAGAGGGAGTATGGTTCAGTTTGCTCCTTCCTGAGTAGATGTGCCCTAAGGGGGCTGGAATAGAGTCACTCTTTATGGTGGAATTTGCTCAGGAGACAGTTAAGTTTTAATCATAGAAATCTACCAAGTTGTATTGACTAATAAGTGGTATAGCTCACTCTGTCTGAAATTCAGTAGGGCTAGTTTCATTTTAGCAAGTCCAAGGACATTCCAATTATTTTCAGTCAAGCAAAAAGTTCATTAATTTGCCAAGAATCACACATGTGTGCGATTTACAGTGTGGTAGATTAACTTTGAATATCAAACGCTCTAGGCACATACTGAACCTTGCAAGGGATTGACATAAAACAGCACTGAGGTCAAGTAGTTATACAATACAGCTCCATGAGAACAATGCAACTCACCAAGAATTATTGTTTTATTTATAATCTTCAGTCTTCTGTTCTTTAATATCTCTAAAAAATTTTATCAGTCTTCTAGGAATTCTCCGAAGAATAAATATGTATTTGCCTTAAGACAATCTAAGGCATATGGTCCTGCTGGGAGGGAAAAGGATTAGTTTCAAACACCAAAAGCAAGTGTTTCAAATTATGGTTTGAAAGACAAATTCACATGGGGAAATTTAAGGAGGCAAATCTGTACAATAGGGCAATTAAACAACAAGGTCACAACTAAAGAAGTAGAGGTAGGACCAATATATTGTAGTCATGCTTGACATCACATATGTGGGGTGACTGCGTTTGCATCTAAAAACATAACTCAATCTACAGTGTCTTCAGACCTGTATATGTGCAAACCAATCTGTGTGCTAGTACCAGCAAACTT
>NW_009952880.1:3129455-3132296 GCF_000747805.2 Chaetura pelagica | reverse complement strand
CAGGAATTAAAGAAATGTGGTTTCGTTTGAGGTTGCATTAGGAGAGCATAAGCAGGTATTCCAAATCCAGGAACTACAGGCATTGCAAGTACTCCAAAGGGTACTAGAGATGACTGAAATACAAGACTTCTGATTCACAAGGTGGTACTGCATCAAATATATCAAATACAGTAAGTCAGCCTTTTTTTTCTTTTTTTTCAGTGAAATGCTCTAGCAAGTACACTACAGTCAACTTTCTGTTTTCTTACATTCGATACCAAGTTTTGGAATCCTTCCCTACCATCTTCACAGTGAGCAACTTGATAACTAGACTCATTCACTCATGTTTTCTATATAAATGTACTTAGTCCAAAGGGAAACAGCTTCACCAGAGGAAGGCACAATGCCCTTCTGCAATGGCACAGCTGAAGTACTTTTCTGGAAATCAAATTATTTTTCTTCTTATTTTGATGGGGAAAGAATTGAGTGAGTGTACCTCCTCCAAGAAGTTAAACTCATTGGGAAAAAAAGGGTTAAGATGAGCCACCACCAATGTGGCCCACAGTGGAGCCCCACTGCTTGCACATCTTCAAATAAAGAGAGGATTAAAAATGTGGATCTCAAAGGGTTGAAAAGGGAACGTGGCTTCAAGTTATGCAGCACTGAACTGAGCAGACTCCAGGAGATGAGGACTTTGGTGGCTAGGCCATAATCTCATTCTTCTGGGGACATCTGGAACATGAGGTGGTCATTACTGTGATGTTTCTGAGAGTTACACAACATGGCCTAGCTTGCTATCTCCTTTTCTGACTATTTTACCTACTGCACAGTAGTCTCATAATGTTTTCCAAGTGGTTCTGTGTTATATCATGGATTTGTTGCTCCATGGAGTATGTGTGGATTGCAGAGCTCCAGGGAACAATGAAAGATTT
This sequence comes from Chaetura pelagica, assembly GCF_000747805.2. Classification (NCBI taxonomy): domain Eukaryota; kingdom Metazoa; phylum Chordata; class Aves; order Apodiformes; family Apodidae; genus Chaetura; species Chaetura pelagica. The sequence continues at coordinate 3,131,385 of NW_009952880.1, read as the reverse complement.
GGAGACTGGTCTTTGGAAAGAGCTCACTGTGAGAATGAAATTGTTACTTAGCAGCAGCAAATAACTAATAAAATGAACAAGGATACAATTATCAAGCCAAGGCCAAGGAAAAGAAAAGATGCCAAAACCAGAAAAGTTAGAGGAAAATGTCACAAGAATCAATGAAATGGGCCAGAGAACTGTGTCTTTCTGCATTAAGTGATGCAGACAGTGTGAAACAGATGCTATTTCAATGTCATCAGCAACTTGACAAGCTGGATAAATAATTGTTGCCAAGAAAAATAAAAACATGTGCTGTCAGTGTGGGTGGCTGCCATGATTGCCATGGCCTCTGGTTCAAATGCAGTTACAGAGATGATGAAAAAGAAAATAAATATGGAAGTGGCTGAGGAAAAACAATTAGCTTCCCACAGATGGGCCTTCAGCATACCATAAATTGTAGCTGCCTTTTTCATCATTAGTTTGGGTGGCAACCTGGGAAATAATAAAAGATGGAGTATTATGGGTACTGCCATTTCCTGAGTCCTTTCCATAAAAGGAGAGAAACTGTTGGCGTGGAAGAAGAATTGTTATGAGGAAGCTGCGACAGAGGTTTCAGCTGCAAAGCTGCTAGACACCAAATTCCTGCCTGACTGCCACTGAAAGTGTCAATACCTTCAGAGCCCCCACTCTCCAGGCACATATGACGGGGGTATTGATATTTCATCCGTATGTTCTCTTAGGGACTTCAAAGACTTCTTCAAGGCATTTCTACACTTGGACCTAGCAGTGCAAAGTGATGATGGGCTCAGTTATTCTAAAGCCCCCTGACGATCCATGGAGAAGGTGCTCCAATACCTTGGGGTATCCTTCTCAGATAATTTTGGGATACTAGCTGTTCATATAACATACGACAGGAGGAAGAACAGTAATTCTTTCAATGCATTGGAGAGCCCTTGCTAAGGTCACTGGGTCTAGAGCTTCTGGCTCCATTCCCATCTTTGCCTGAAGAGATTATCCCACATCTACAACCTCTGGGGTGAAAATAGGGCTGTCTTCTATGAAGAACTGGTGGCAGGATTGCCTGTATATCAGTGTTCATTCTCTACACACATCCTCTAAATCCTGTAAGAGCTGAGAATCAGAGCCAGATTTATATTCATGTCAATCCTTCTTGAATCTTACTTTGGGAAGGTGAGAGACAGAAAAGACATGCATTGAGTCAGTCACTTGCCCATCTTGTCTGTATGTCAAGGACAAACAATGTGTTTTTATACCTTCTCTGTCTTCATTTTCAATTCCTTAAGCATTTCAGCCATTGAAAATCTTCATCTCAGTCCCTGAGCAATTTCACTCATAAATACAGAAGTGGTTGTTGATGTCGTTTGCTACAGTCCCAAATAATCTGTAAGGTAAATTGTCAATAATAAAGCAATCAGTGAATGACCATCAAATAAATGGCAACATTGTTCTTTACTAGTGACACTGTGTAAGAAATCAAGTCTGGCTACAATTACTTGGGATGCTGATTCGTGATGTGTGCTGAATGATGGGTGAAGGAAGAGAGCATAAAACTTCAGGCTACTGACAGAATTCATCCAGTTAAAATACATGCCTTGCCTGCAGCCTTAAAAACCAATGTTCTACTAAACATCAACAATGCTGACAAAGCCAGAGCAGTGATAGAAAAACTTAAACTCTCTGCTTCAGGATTTGGTGTAAGACAAAATTTCAGGCTCTTTGTTGATTCTTGATCCAGAACTGAAATCCACTGAATTTGGGTTTACATATATTAACTAGAAAGAAACCCAACCACAAAAAACCTATCGAAACTGTCAGTGTGGCTTTGTCCTTCACAGTACAAATCTGCTGGTCTGGCTGGGCCACCCTTGGCAAAAGAGTACATGTGGCACAAGCATGAGGCCCAGGCAGGGTCGGGGATGGAGCAGGA
>NW_009952880.1:3097249-3129118 GCF_000747805.2 Chaetura pelagica | reverse complement strand
AGGAATGGAGGAGCTGGCGAGTGGTTGGCTTTCTAGTGCCACTCTGAGGTGGGAGATGTAGTTTTCAACTTTTCAAAGGTTATTACCAGTTTTGGGTTCATTTGAAATTTCTAAACATTCACATTCTTAGCCATTTTTCTTTTTAAGAAGGGAGATGAAACCTCTTATGGGAACACTTTGGAACTTCAGCATCTAAAATCCAAATTCAAAGTTTAGCTTCATCCCCATCCCTAAATGGATTTGATGACCTTGCTCCATTCTCAGCATAAATGAAATCTCATACCCAAGGTTGGCTGAGATCACAGGTTTGGGTTTGTTCTCTGTTTTTTTCCCAGACCAAGCAGAAATATCAAGTGTTTAGTTTCAGAACTTTGCTCTAATATCAGTAGAATAAAACCAAAGCTCTAACAGTAACAGCTATTGTTCTCTTTGGTGATTTAAGAAGAGCAATTAATACTCTTTTAATGAACAGAGCAGGCAAAGAGACATATTTAGTGGTAATTAGGAAAGAGGAGGGTCTCAGAAGATTTAGGGGAGGACAACTGATCCCTATCTACTGCTCCACAGAAGCCACTGTTTCACACAAACCAATATGGTTAATGTTTCTCAGATTCTTGAGTGCCTGCCCAGTTTCTCTGTGTGATCCTATCACTAACGTTGATAAATTGGTCTGCCTAAAGCAATAAGGCCACAACATATTAGCTTCTTTGAACTAGAGTAATTCTGCTGCCAAACCAGAGCTCCCAGCCTTTAAGGTTCAGCTAGCACTTACATGTATATTGACATTTCTTTTTACCTCAGGCCAGATGAGGGAGAAATGGTTTCTTACTTTGTAAAGCACTTTTCTTCCCACTGTGTGACAGCTTTTGATGCTGCATTTGGGAAGGAAAGTGAAGATAGTTTCCACTGAGATAGAGAGATCTTCAAACTTCTGTCTTTCCAAAGAGGAAAGCCACACTGCATTCAAATAAACAGGACCAGAAACACTTTTAAACTTGCCTTTCTACAATCTACAGTGCCAGTCCTTTGAGAGCTGCCTTCTGAACATAATCAAGTTCCTTCCCAGCCTGTTTGCAGGTTTCCCGTACAGAAGAACAGCTCTCCTTAATGCATTGCTTTGGTGTTCGTTATTTCTCCATATCAGATAGGAGGTTTTGAGAAGGATTTATACAAAAAATTAAAATGCGTGTAATGGAAACACAGAAAGAAACTGCAGGCCATTTCATCTTCTGCTGTTCAGAGGATTTAGTTGTAATACTGCAGACAAAGGTCTATGTGTTCTGAAAGCTTGCACTTTTGCTACATTTCTCATCAAGTTTAATTCTATTTTATGCAACTTTATTTATGTGGAAAGAAATCTAGGTCAGGCTTCTTTCTCAGAAAAGTAAATTCTCTGTTACAGCCTGAATCTGATATCTGCCTAAACAAGCATTTTTATCATATAGTATAAAATAGATACCTGTATGCCTGTGAATTCTGGTCCTGGTGACAATGTGTGTGATACGCTATATTCCTTATTCCAATTTCAAGAAGATTTATCTACTGAAGGTCTGACCTTTCTTCCCTCTCCCATTTCCCCCAGCATGGCAACTACCTATTTAATGAAAGGCTGATGCAGAGAAACAGTGTGGTATCTCTTCACCTTTCCTTATCTCCCTAGAACTTTAGGGATCTTGTTTTTTTTCTTGTGTGTTTTTACTGAAACATTTAGGAATTAGGAATTTCAGCATTATGAATTTCAAGCAGAGGCTCAGAGAATAAGCATAACTGTCAGAAGAACTGTGTGTTGTTTCCATGTAAGCTTATTCACCGTTCCTATATTCAAGGTGTTATGCCTGTAACAATTTTGATCTCTTGAGTTTAATGCCAAGGCAGAGACAAGCAGAGTTGAGTCCACAGTGTGGCTCTTTCTTGTACCTGTGAAAAAGGGGCTGTCTCAGAGATGTGCAAATTGTACTTTATTTTAATCCCGTAGTTTTAGCAACAGGGTGTAATAGACCTACCAGGTCTTGTTTCTGATCTATATCCATGGACCAACAGAGGGTGCTTATCATACATATTTTGAGCTTTGTCCTTTCATATTTTAAGTATAGCTTGATTGGCAGCTAAATGTTGTCACTTGTCACAGTTTTAAGAGATGTTAGGGGAAACAGCAATTACATAGGGAACTGCATTTTAGACACCTGATGGAAACTACTCTATTTTGGATACCAGTAGATGTTTCCTAAAGGAGGTAGGGGAGTCTGGCAGTATGGAAGAACAGTTGTAAAGCTGGGAAAAGGTGCTGGAAGATTCAGATTCGTTCTTGTAAAACCTGTCAGTTCAAGAGATTGACGTTTTCTTTCAAAACAAGCTCCACAAAGCTGTCAGTAGTGTCTATCTTTTATAGCATACCCATGTGCTCTTGAGAAAGAAAGAGAACCAATGATCCATAGAATATAGTTAAGACTTACATACATGCTGACACCATGGTATAGTTTATACAGTCCATTCCTCTACCTAACGGGAAAAACTCAAAACTGAGTCAATCAATCTAAAAAGTCACCTTTGTGCATGGTACTTCAAGGGCTAAATAGTGCAATAGTTTTTCTGAGGGACGACAGTTTCATGGACATGAACGGTACATTCTTAAATCTTTACATTATTTTTTTTAAAGTGATTTATTTTGAAATATGACCACACAACCACACATCTATTTACAGTGCACTGTTTCCTCAGATCTGAAGGCACAAGCATGACCACACAGCAGTGACACTGCAAGGAACCCTGGCCCAGAGCTATGCATGGGCTTTTTAGAGAATAAGACTTTGAATGGTCTTGCATATTGTGAGACCCTGTTAGGGGCTAAATAGCTCATGAATTTTATAGCCAATCTGTGTATATCCCTCTGTAATCTCCTGCCTCTCTTGTCAGGGGAGATTTAGATTGGATATTAGGAAAAAATTATTTACTGAAAGGGTTGTCAGGCACTGGAATAGTCTATCCAGGGAAGTAGTGGAGTCCTCATCCCTGGAGTTATTAAAAAAGATGTGTAGATGTGGTGCTTAGGGACATGGTTTAGTTATGAACTTGGCAGGGTGCTGGGTTGATGATCCTAAAGGTCTTTTTCAACAAAAATTATTCTATGATTCTTTTTGGTTCTAAAACCTAGAAGCTGTCTGACAGCAGTGTGAGCAGCACTCAGTGTTGTGGGCAGGTTTACCTTGAGAGATGCACTGGGTTTCTTGTCCTGTAATCAAGCAGAAAACAGCATCTGGGGTGTATGCAGTAGGAGAAAGAATGTGACTGGCATTTCCCAAGGGGATCCATGTCCAGATACGGGTAGAAAGCTTTGTTGTAGTAACGTAGCTGTAGAATCAGTCCCTGGTTCCTCTGGGCTCTCAAGTTATTTGCTTAGTTTCAGGGATTAACTAACCATGGTTTAGATTAAGCATGTGCTGAAGAGTACTGTGTGCACACAGTATTCATTGCTCCATAGCACCAAGGCCAAAACCAGCAAGATATTTTAGCACATAAATCCAAAAAACTTCAAGGAAATCATTCATATGATAAAGGTAGGTACATGCTGAAGCATTTCATTGAATAAGGGCATTTTGAAATATTTGTTCATCTCTCTTGCACTTGAAAAATCATAAGCATGACTAAGACTGAATAATAAAAAGGAAAAGAAAACCTGAAAGAAATATGTAAGAATATTTGGGATTCTAGACATAAAATTTTTGCAGCACCTACTTTATGCAGGTGTGCCAATTCGTGTGTGTATAAAACAGGATTTTTAAAAATTGTATTTTATGAATTGACTGTAGACTATGTAATACAAGCAGAACATAAAAGGAGAATGGAAAAAACAAGACACAACTGGGTAAGTCTTCTAAAACTTTTTTATGGCCTTTGTCAGCAGAACAGCTTCCCCATCCTTCCATCCTTTGCTTTCTGTCATTACCTTAACAGAATAATGCAACATTAGAACAAAATCTATTGAGAAAACTTCCAGTCCATCCCCACAACAGCAAAAGCACTAGGAGCAGTCACAGAGTGAATGCAATAATGTTGGTAACAAGCAGCACTGACTGGCTATTAATTTTGATAACTAAAATGAGAAGCATAAAGGGTAAAATATCTTTTCCCATGTGATGGAAAAATTCCTGTGCCTGGTTAGTAATTTACTATTTTACTTGGATAATCCTGTAGTGATGCAAAGATAAATGATTAGAGTATGATGGCTGATGAAAATATAAAGAGCTGATGTTCTCAGCAGTGCACAACTTGGGGAGAGCTTTGCTGCAATACCAGTTACATTATGTGGCATTTGTGTTTAAGTCCATTTGGTAGGAAAAAAAGCCCATCTTCAGCACAAAGCCATTTTAGCTTTGCCGGATACAGGAGCAGTTGAATGATTTGCATGATACAGTCAAAAAACTCTATGATAAAAATGAGGCATTGATTCAAGGAGATTTTAATTTAGATTAGTTCACTTAAAATGAGTAATAAATTGAAACGAACTCTACAGAGCTCATGTTCAGAATGAATTATTTTGAGAACTCATTGAAACCTCAGGCAAGGAACAATTCTAGTTATGGCCCTAAAATCACCACGTTTCAATAAGAGCTGTAAAATAATCTGGACAAGAGAATGACAGACATGATATCTGATTTGGAAATGAATTCTGGGTAAAGGAAAAAAGAAGAAAAAAAATTTTCCTAAAATAAATGAGAAGGAAAAATGTAAGTCATTTCAGTACCATGCTTTAATATTAACAGCTCCTCATGTGTCAAACGCTGCATTAATATTTGATAAAATCTTGCTTATTGCTACTACTGTTTCTTTCCAAGAACAATTTTTTTCTTTTTCCCCCCACCAGCTTTCTGGATAGGACTTTTAATGAGTTACTCCTATACTGAAATCTTTTACAATAGCTGACAGTTCTGTTTGCCAAGATGTCTTCTGCTGTTTAAACCTTTTTTTGCTTTAGATATTGTTTATCCATGCATGTTCACAATAGGCATGCTCATTGCCCACACTCAGACGTGGATGTACATAACCATGCATTCACATGCTTCAGTACATGATTTTCTCTTGACTTATTTTTAAAGCTTTCAGTTACGTGCCCATTCTTTTTTACTATGGTTCTGATTAAGATTCATTGTCTTGAGGCTACCCAGTTATCTATATATAATTGAATTTATTTCCTACATGTGTTAAATTTGGAATCCATGTTCTAAAATAGATAACAGACTTGGACAAAACTGGGATATGTTTTGCTTCTACTTTTTCTGTAATAATAGCTTGCTGTTTAATCTCAACTTTATTTATTTTGTGGTGTATTGGGGTTTTGTTGGTATTTTTAATAATAAGTTTTCATCTTAACCTTTGTTCAAGGCTTAGCTTGCTAGACATTCTGGGGACCCTTTTAGGCATCTAATCTCAATGATCTTACATTTTTTCTAAGTGAGTATGAGGTGTCCAGAGAAGATGTTTTGCTGACAGTGAGTAAGTCTGGATTTATGACACAATAAGGTGTCCATTGAGTGGCAGCATTCATACTCAACATTTCGAACAAAGGCCTGCAGATGTTTGTCTCTTAAGTGCTACAAAATATCTCACATAACAGGTAGGATCTTTGATAGCCAGGCTTTGATCTACATGAAAACACAGCATTCTTTCCTAGATATGCAAAGCTAAGACCAATATACATACTTCACTGTCCATGCCATGGCTACTTTGTGTTGTGGTTTGGGCCTTACCTGACAACAAAGAATCAGCCACCTGGCTGTTCACTCACCCACCCCCATTCCTTTCTCTCCCTCCTTTCTCTCCCTCCTTCCCCCCAGTGGCACAGGGAGACAGGGGATGGGGTTTAGAGTCAGTTCACAGGCTGGTGGTTCCTGCTGCTCCTTCCTCCTCAGGAAGAAGGATTCCTTACAGTGTTCCTTTCCTTCCCCACGGGGTCCCTCCCGTGGGAGAGAGTCCTCCATGAACCTCTCCAACATGTGTCCTTCCCAGGAGCTGCAGTCCCTCGGGAGCTGCTGCAGTGTGGGCTTCCCCCGGGAGTCAAGGGTTGCTTCAGGAACAGTCACCTCCCTTGGCGCAGAGTCCTCCACTGCTGCAGATCCAAGACCACCTCCTTCCCCTTCTCCCTCACCAACCTCAGGATCTTCACCCCAGCACTGCTCTCACCTCTCCAGGTCAGCTCTTCTTCCTTTACTCTCTCTGTTCTCAGATCTTATATCAGTTCTTCCATATGTTAATCACAGAGGTGCATCTATTGTTTCTCTCTAATGGCTCAGCCTTGGCCACCTCAACCTGGGGAGCTTTCAGCAGCTTCTTACAGAAAGCCACCCCTGGGGCCCCTCCCCTGCTACCAAAAAAGCCCACCAAGCCAACACACTTTGGTTCTTTGCTGCCAGCGTGTGGTCACCTCCAGTTCCCAGCTCATCTCCCCTCAAGGAGCTGCCCTGCTCTTGCTGCTTCCTGAAAACGGGATGGGAAGGCAATTTGAGCAACACTGATTTCAGTTGTGGTCCTGCAGACCAGGGCAGACATACACAGGCAGTCTGTCCGGCATTGGAGATGCCTGAATTCAGCTGGTCTGGTCAGGGGTTCCCAGTGGAGAACAGGACACCATTTATAGAGTCCTCTTGCCTCCTGGTTTCAGAACCATGTGCTGATTCCTCCACATGCCTTCTTATACCCTTTTGGGCCTGATAGTGTTTAGTTGTTTAACCCCATCCCACCTCCATGAGCTGTCAGGATTTACTCACTGTTTTTGGTCTCTGACCTGAATGTCCTGAGCAGCTGCACTTCACTGTGTGCTAGGATTGCAATGAGCTGGTAATCTCTAAGTATCTTCAAAACATGGTCAGACATTCCCATTCATTCCCCATTTACACCACACACAACATTCCTATTACTTTTGTCTACACATTCTGCACAGGTTTTTTATTCACTGAACACTTCCAGTGAGGGTCAGATCTAAAAATGTATCAGCGTGCCCCTTCACTTTGCAGAGAAATAAATCAAATTTGTACTAGCAAATCTTAGACACTTTAATTTAAGAAAAGATACATTTCCAGAAGCAAAGATAAAGGGAAAATTGATAATTTTTCTCCATGTCATAAAATAAATTCAGGTTCAGACTTAGAATTGATTGCATTTGGCAACAGAAAAGTACCTGTTTTTACTGTCTGATTCAAAGGCTACTGGGCAGAAAGGAGCAAAGATTCTGGATCAGAAAAATGCCACTATCTCTTCGACAGCAGTTTCTGCACTGGTAATGTAATTATCCATGTAAAACAACAGCATTACAAAGAAAGGCATTTGGAAAAGTACATACATTCACTTTCGACAAGATTTAAAATTGGGGTCTGGTACAATTCAGATTTTTATGCCAGCCTAACATATCTGTTTGTATCATTTGCAATGAGTGACAAGATCCTAAAACTGCTTATTACTGTCAATATTTTCAGTTTGTATTATTTCTCGACCCATGTTTTCCTGAGGATTATGTGGCCATACAGGTAAATTGGATATGTCCAGGACTGTTCTCTGACACTGAGGCCAGCTGATACACCATATCCTGCCTCATCAGCCCCAAAACTGATTAGCCATGTGCAGACCACCCATGGGAATGACTGCTTGGCCATGTTAACTTTTGAACCTTGTCTGGAAGATATTTAGGAGGGAGATAACTGGCTTGCTAGTTAAATCATGCTAGAGTTTATTCTAAGAGTTTACCTCTGCGAAGGACTGAGTTATCATTCCCAGGACCTTTGGCACAGTTTAATTTAGCAGCATAGGTGTAGCCATTGTGGACAAAGTTCATTGAAAAACACAACATATCTCAGCATTTAGTTGTGTTCATGTTTGTGTCTAGCTGGATTTCTTTCTCTTTTTTTTTTTTTCTTATCTTTTTTTTTCTTCTCTGTGTCTGCTTCAGTTGCATTATCTCTAGAGTGGATATAACAGCATTTAATCATCCTTCTAAAATTCTTTCAGAAGATTATGTAGTTATTATTTAGATATTAATTATATTTTTCTCTAATGTTAGATCATCTCCAATTTTAGTAGATATAACTTTGATTTTAATGAGAAAATATTTCTACCTCATAGATAGAACCAGCTAATTAGTAAAGGGGAGGTGCTGGAGCAAGTACAGAGGAGGGCAACGAAGCTGGTGAAGGGTCTAGAGAATAAATCTTATGAAGAACACTTGAAGGAGCTGGGAATGTTTAGTTTGAGGAAGAGGAGGCTGAGGGGAGACCTCATCAGTCTCTACAACTACCTGAAAGGTCACTGTAGAGAGGGCGGTGCTGGTCTCTTCTCACAGGTAATTAGTGACAGAACAAGAGGGAAGGGCTTCAAGCTGCAACAGGGGAGGTTTAGACTGGACATTAGAAAAAAAAATTCACAGAAAGAGCGGTCAGACACTGGAATAGGCTGCCCAGGGATGTGGTTGAGTGACCATCCCTGGATGTGTTTAAGGGTCATTTGGATGTGGTGTTGGTGGATCTGGTTTAGGGGAGAATTTTGTAGAGCAGGGATGATGGCTGGACTCAGTGATCCCAAGGGTCTTTTCCAACCTAAATAGTTCTATGATTCTATAATTCCATGATATGGTCAATACATTTGAGTCTTTTCCTCAGATTTTATTAAATGCTAATTGTAGGGCTGTGATTTGTTCATGATAGTTAATAGGACATTTAACCTTGCTAGTTTCCTAAAACATGAAGCTTTTCTTATTCTGTTGCTGCTTCTTTTACTTCCATTGATTCTTAGCTACAGGCAGATAATCTCCTCTCTTCTGCTTTCATCATTTAACAGAGAAACAAGTGGATCTGAGATTTTTCAAATTTGTAGTTGACAACTAATTCTTTCTCTTGGTGATAGCCTGAAATGTGTTTTGAAAGTGATTTGGAGACAGAGGTGATGCTTTGCCTGATCTTGGGAAAGAACCTCTGTTTTCTATATGAAGTCTTTCATTTCTTCATTTGCTCTTTTTAAACTTATACCCCTTCTAGGTCACAAACTGGGGACAGTACTGGACTTACTCATCCTCCTTTCTCCCAGTGCCCTGAAGAGTTCATGGATGTGCTTCTTAATCCTTGTTTCGTGGTAGTTTTCCTCTAAAATTCACAACTTTGACATCAATGAATGTATGAAGTCCTTGCAACTGCTAGGTCCCCGTCAGTGATGGGAGCAATAGGCTCCACACCTGTAGCAATTACAACAGCACCAGAAAATGAGATTGATTATAGAAAAGATCTGTTCAACCTCCTCAAGCAGTGTAAGCTGCCAGATATAAAATAACTAATGCAGTTGCCAAGTTACCAGGAACAGGTCATGATTTATACAGCAGAGAGCCAGAGTAGTAAATACCTTTAAAAATAATTACAATTCGAAGGAAGCCTATTTTTGTTTATACTTTAATAACAAAACAACTGATCTACTTGTTATTTACTCTGACTTCAGCTTTCTATCAGAATAAAGCAGAATTATTTATGAAGTTATATATACATAGTTCACAACAGCCACCTGTGAATGAAAGACTGACATCTCACAAGGAGACTCAGGTGTCTTGGATAAATCCAGTGCGATCCAGCACCTTCCTATTGACTCCCCTATATCTAGTAAAGTTTTCTGTGTGCATATGGATATACAACATTGTAGATGTGTCTGCAGGCTGAGATTCATTTTTACAAGAAGCATGAGAGAAAAATGACAAGCCACTCTGCTAATTCTGAAAGAAAAGCTACATATTGTTGGTCAAGAATTTACAAATTCTATGCCAATTCTGGGATCAAGTGCTGGGGAGCTGCTGGCTGTAGCATTTGGGGAGTGTTGTGGGGAATTACGACCTCTTGCTTGAGCTGTTCTGATACTTTCTCCTGAACAACTTATCCTGACCAGTTCTGCAGACGCAGTCCAGGACTAAGTGATCTGTCTGCCTCCCGCCCATTCTTACATTTTCATTTGCTTATGAATAACCTCTGGGGTTTCCATATGTTTCCATTGATTTTATATGGCACTGAAGTGACTAGCTTAGACTAGCTGTCTTAGTTTTAGATAAAGTAAAATTATATTAATTCTTCCTTAAAGTATTAAAATTTCTACTTCAGGAAAAACAAACATACAAAAGGTTTTCACTCCTTATCCAGCTAGGAAATCCATAACATCGTTGAGACTCAGTATGCGTTTAAAGGTTCATTAGTTCTTTAATAAGTAAAATGATACTGAACCATTTTGCAATTATGATAACACAACTGTGCATGAGTAGAATATTTTTCATTGCACTGTGGTGTAAGGCACAATATGCTTGCAAAGTAAGCCTGCAAATACTTGCTATTTAGCCTTTTTTGTCTCTGAAATTCATAATTAATTCAATCAGGGACTTTTCTGTGTACTTGAACTGGCTTTGATTGGAACACTAGTTAAGATAGCATTATGCAAATTCATGGCAGATGTGCAGAATATGATTTTTCAGTTGTTAATAATTTTGTCTGATCTCTTTCTTCCTAGACAGTGCTCATACGAAAGATCTATATCCTTTTTAAATATTACCTTTCGTAACCCAGCCCCTTAGATACATTTGAAAAGGGAGAGGATTTGCTTTTAGCTCAGGAAATATCTTCCTCTTCCCTACCTGAAATGCTGGTCCCCCAGGTCCCTTTAAAAGAGTTCTTGAAATGGAGCCCTCTTTCTCAGGATTTTAAACAGAAAGTGGAAATTTCTGCAATTTGGTTGTCAGAGACCTGTGCTGCTTCTGCCATTACAGCAGTGACGTTGCATCATGACAAGAAATGTCACTTTCTATTAGAAGTAGAACAGAAAGTCTGAATTCTGAGTTAGTAACCAAAAGGAGTAGGTCAGAAACTCCTTCATAAGATTATTTTAGGCAGGTAGTCTTCATGGGTTTATGTGCAATTCGTACTTGCATTACTTACTAAAAATTTTCAGTCAATGGGAATTAATGTTCAACTATTACTGTTAATTGGAGACTTTAACTCTTAAGCTATTTTTTACATCAATTCCCATATGTCTCAGTAATGAAATGTCATCCTGCCAACCAAAGCAGTTGTCATACTGCAATGCAGTGGAGGAAAAATACAGTGTGCTGGTGTAAGGAAAATTTGTCTGGCTTCACCTTCCATTTCACTCAAAGTTTTGAAAAAATTGCACAATAGTTCTAATAAAACTCTAGGGTTATAATGCAGATATAATATCTCCAGAGGTGTTTTCATTCCACTGTTACAAGTATTAATACATGTGAAATCATTAGAAATCTTGGAAAAGGAGAAACAATTGAACATGAATGTGAATTTACTTTGCTTCTATTGGACTTCTTCTCTATGCAAACTTTTTAAAATGTTTTTTATTAGGTCTTTTCCTTTTACGCTATAAAAAATGTGTCTGTAGGATAATCTTTTTCCCTGGCCTATTTTGTGCAAAAGTCCTGAGAATATTCTTTCTGAAGTTTCTCCTTTGCTAGCAAAAATAGTTTGCTAGTACCACAAAAGTGTGCGTGGAAAACATCTGCTTTCCCTCAAAGCCTGTTTTTCGGTGAGGAAATGAAATCCACACACAAACCCCTTTAATCCAGAAATCCAAAGTTCATCTGATTTATGTTGGCATATATTTACACAAAGCTCATATCCATAGGTTTAAGACACTGCATAAGCACTCAATATTAACATGTCCCTTGGAATTAACAGCCTTATTCCTGTTTATTCATGACACATGGGAATGAGGCATCTGTACATCTGCCATTTCTGTCATTATAAACCTCAGTTGTTGCTTTCTGCCATATCTTCTTGTTATTTTCTTGCTGTCATCTGTAGTCAACAGTCCATCCATCACCATTGCTTTGATGGTTGCCAGAGCCCCTGCATCAAGACCACACTGTCAGCTTGACATCCTGCATGTGGAAAAGCCTTCCCACTCAAGTAGGGATTTCTAGCAGCTCAAGTGCCATGAGAACTGGCTATTCCTTAGAGCTGATAAGCATGCAGATGAAAAAAAATCTCTCCTGGTTTTTGGGGTTGTCTTTTGGTCTGCTTTGATTTGATTTTTTGGTCATTCTAATTTCTCTCCTGTGCTCATGTTGCTGCTTTGACACGCTCTCTTGTCCATGAATACTTTTGGAAAGAACTGAACATTATTTTATTTACTTGGGTTGACCACAGTTAGCAGGAAGGCATTGTGCTGTCTGTATTAGGTCTGATTGCTCTGTAAATACATATCCTTAGTTTGCATCAAAGCAGTTTTGAGCAGTGTGTTTTAAACTGGGAAACAGTGTTTGCTTTCATCTTTTCCCATATGTGCAAACTCCACCTGCCTCCCCCCCCCCCCCCCTTTATATATAAAACTATACAGTTATATACATAAAGCAGGACAGAGCAGGTCAGATTCAAGGCATGAACCAAGCTGACGTGGTGGTAACCATGTCCTATCCCATGGCATGGTTTAGCTTTTGAAGTGGCTCTGTATCCTTGCATAGCTGGAAATTCCTCAGTGAAGGAACACCATCAATGCTATGCAAACAGGCTCAAAGGGTTTCCATTTTAATCAGTCATCATCAATTTACTTAGGTCTTTCATTACACTTTTTGATGGGAAAAACAATTAAACTGACAAACCCAGAAATGTTTTTAAAGTTATATTTTGATATTAAACGCGTCTTTTTTCTTCTCCCCAATGCATTCTTGTGCTCTTGAGTCTTATCTTGAACAGCTTTTTCTTGTATTCATAGCCTTGTACTATTAAATTGCCTAATTGGTCAGTCACACAGCATGGGAATAAAACATCCCAGGGCACAGGATGCTGCAAAAGATCTGTTTCAAGAGCATCTTCCCTTGTTGCGTATTCGTTGTATTTCTCATTGATGTAGTCTAGGACTGCTAAGGCAACAAAATGTTTCTGTTTTGATGTTTGGGGAATGATGTTTCCACGAAGGATTTGCACATTCCCCACTGCAGCAGAGATCTTCCTGATTGCAGCTGGCATGATGCATACACAATGACGAGGAGATTTACGGTTTTCCTACTTCAGAGGAATCAGCTAACGTGTGTAAAAAGTGAAGAAGCTTGAACACCTGCTCAGAGATAATAAAAATAACAGTTATATGAGGGAAAGACTTTTCTTTCTCCTTTCTATTATCAAAAAATATTTGTATTTTTCACAAGAAATCAGGATGCAGTTACAGTTCATGGATGGCATCATCAGTAGTAAATCAAGTAGTTGCTCAGTTCATACTTTTCCAGGTATAGCTACAAGGGGAAAGGTAAAGCCCTCCAAGTAGCAGAAAGTGTTGTAGAAACTAATGAGAAGCTTCTGTACAGTCTTGAATACAGGATTTGACACAGCAGAAAGATGAAAATTTCTCCAGAGTTGAAGGGAAAGTATTTTGGAAAGGAGCTTCAATTGAGACATGCAAAGACACTGAATTGTACAAAATGCTAATAAATACATTTTGACACAACTATCAGAAAGGAAAACTTATATTTAGTATATCCATGGCAGAAAGTGCACCAGAAAATAAAAGGAAAACTGTACTTGATTACTGGAAAAATGAGCAGGCATCACTTCCTGGAGGCAATCAACTCCTGAACTGCCAGTAAGTGATCTGCCTGTGGCCATGGTGTGCCATGGTTTCTCTCAGAAAGTTTATGACTAACTCTGATATCATTACTTGGTCAGATAAATTCCAATTTTGATAAATATGTGTCATTCAAACATGTGAAATTGACAAAAATATATAAACAGCAATACATTTAAATATAAATACCCACAATCATAGGTGTCAGTTTTCAGTTAAAGTGTGTCAGACTCTCCCAATCCCAATTTTAAGTTCATGTGTCCAAAATGGCTTAAATATTCTGTTGTTTTATGAGGAAGGCTCTCAAAATAGTTCAGTTGCTTTTTTAAGTGACATACAAAACACTCCCAAAAAGGAAGTGTTACACAACCCTCAAGCAGGGATCTACTCAGGTGCAAAGGGTGGGAGCAGGGATTGAAGTAATGAGAAGAGGACAAGCTGCCCCACCACAGCAGTACCAGCCTGGTTTTGTTTGGCAGCAGTACTGTGTGACTACCAGAAGGAAAATACAAGGAGAGGAGAAATTAAATTAGAAGAAGGAAAATGGGTACTTTGTGTGCAATTGTTTGGACTTTCCTGCTTCTTTTAAATATAATTGTTTCACTAAATGAATGCCTCATGGGCCAAGGATGGGGTACTAACTTGGAAGAGAAATTGCCCTCAGAAGAACCAGAAGGAGAGAAGGTCAACACCTTTTGTTGAAAAAGAGAAGAAGACTTTATTATTACCCACCCCCAAGCATTCAGAGGTCATGCTCAAGCTCCAAATAATGTAAGAGCAGCTTGAAAATCACAAGAGAGAATAAAAGGTTAGATTTATTATATTTACTACTTAGTTCCTGAGCCCAGTAGTAAGGAGGCACCTGAGTTACACTTTTAAATTTCCCAGTGACCATTAGGGTTGGACCTTGGGGCTGCCTTTTTTTTTCTTTAAAATAAAAAAAAAGATTTAAAAAATGGACCTGAGATTGCAACTGAGTCATTTATTTCCAAAAGTAAATTTCCAGAGATAAACCATAAAATATTGCAAGAATAAATGAGATACTGACAGCTATCAGCACCAGGTATAGTAAAAAGTGGTAGTAATCTGACTTCAGCTTTGTAGAAAAAAATAATACAAAGTGCATTGTCAAAGCAAGCAGGATGGGGGGCAGGAAGGGCTTTTGTGAGATTCATGTTCTCATTTCCCTATGGCTCTCTTGCACTGCCAAAGTTTCCAAAATGTTTATCTCAAACTTCTCTACTGGTCCCAAGATTTTTTTGAAGAAGAATATTCTCCTTTATCAGCAACTTTTTCTTGCCAGGTGTCTTTTGCTGAGAAATTTTTGCAATCTAAAGTTTTCCCTGAGTCTACAGAAGTTCTTTTAAAATGCTACCACAGCTTTATAAATTTATACTTAATTTGGTGTCTAATAATCAAAAAATAATGACGCTTCACAGTCTCAAGGACAGCAGACTGCCCTGGTAGTAGTGTGACCTTTCTTTGGACCTTCTCAAGCCCATCCACATCTTTTTTTACAGGGGTGCTACACCAGATGATCTTTCGAGGTCTTTTCCAACCCCTAAGATTCTGTGATTCTGGTAGAATAATACCTTTTTCCATTCCCATTATTTGGTAAATAAGGTAAATATTTATTCAATATATGGTCTTTTTTGGTATACCTGGTTCAATAGTTCCTTTTCAAACTGGCAAACTGTCACAAGTGGAGTCCCTCAGGGATTGATATTGGGTCCAACAATCTTTAATATCTTCATAAGTGATCTGGATGATGGGATCAAGTGCACCCTGATGAAGTTTGCAGATGACACCAAGTGACAGGGGGAAGTAGACACTCCAGAAGGGACAGACACTCTTCAGGAAGACCTGGACAGGCTGGAAGAGTGGGCTAACAAGAACCTTACAAAGTGCAACAAAGACAAATGCAAGGTCTTTCCCACTTGGGAAAATATAACCTAGGCATCTAGCACAAACTGGGATCCACCTGGCTGGAGAGTACTTCTGTGGAAAGGCACCTGGGGGCCTGGTTGACAACAAGCTCAAAATAAATGAACAGTGAGCTGCAGCAGCAAAGAAAGCCAACAAGATGCTGGTTTTTTTTTCAACAAGGACATCACCAGCAGAGATAAAGAAGTCATTATCCCACTCTACTCAGCCCTTGTCAGGCCACACCTGGAATATTGTGTTCAGTTTTCATGCCCACTGTACAAAACAGATGTGGATGGGCTTGAGAAGGTCCAGTCACAAAGGGTGACAAAGGGTCACAAAGATGATCAAAAGACTGAGAAGCAGCAATACAAGGAAAGGCTGAGCAAACCGGGTTTGTTCATCCTGGAGAAGAGAAGGCTTACAGGAAACCTCATCACCATGTTCCAGTGTTGAAAGAGTTGCTACAAAGAAGGTGGAGAATCACTTTTTACAAGGAGTCACATAGCAAAGATTAGAGGTAATGGGTACAAGTCACTGCTGGGAAGAATCCAATTAAACATAAGAGGAAAATTTTTCACGGTGAGTACATTCAGCTATTAGAATAATCTCCCCAGGAAAGTGGTGGATTCCCCAACATTGGATACTTTAAGATTCAGCTGGAGATTGTGCTGAGCCATCTAGTTTAGCCCATGCTTTTTTCAAGGAAGGTTGAACCAGATCATCCTTGAGGTCCCTTCCAACCTGGTACTCTATGAGTCTATGATTTTATTATATTTACCAGATATGGACCAAAGTCTGTCTTCATTGATGGTGGCTTGAGCCTAGAACAGTTTTGCTGAAGTGAAATGCAATGATGGGCTGGTGCGGAGTAGGGCAATTCAGCTCACTTCCCACTTATATATCAATCTCTAATTTTTACATTTCTTTGTTTCATTCTTTTTGGATGACTGTAGCCATCATGGAGTCCTGCTGCACCCCACTGGCAGCTTCACCAGAGCAGTAACTCTGCATGACAGAGCCTGGTGAGATGCCAAGGTCTATCCACATGCCAGCAGTGACAACTGGCTGATCTCCCCTCTGCCTGGCTGCTGCAGACGGGGTCAGTCAAAGGGCAGGATTGAGACAAAAGGTTTATTAAAGTTTAAATGACCTGTCTGCTGTGAAGATATCTTTTATTTGTTCTGACATCTCCATTGTCAGAAGGAGTGATAAAGTGTTCATTATTCACTTGCTTTCTCTAGGGCTGAGATCAATGGAAATCTGGAAGGGTTTATCTGGGGCATCCAGTCAAGAAGAACCACAAGGTTTGATGATGCTGTGGCAAATGTTAACGAACAGACAGGGCAAGGGTTGCCAAGAGGAAGCCTGAAAAGCACCAAGGCACTTTGCATATCCTTTTACTGTGAATGTCCTGAGGATCCCTATTTAAGGAAACTTTGCAGCATGTGATGAAAGCCTCCAGGAAGAAAACCTTTTTGGATCTGCCAGGGGAGAATAAGCTCTTCAAAAGTCAACAAGGTTCCTAATTGTTGCTGAAACCCTTGGCTCTGAGGATCAAGACCTGAATTCCCAGTGCCAGGAATCATTGCAAAAGACTGACTGCAATTTTGACTGTATATAATTATTTTTTTTTTCCTTTACTTTTACTCTTCCCCAAATTCTTTGTTAGCCTGGTATTACCTCCTTCTCATCCACTTCTTCTCAAAGAGGTTTTTTGAGGTGCTCAAACACATACAACAAGCTTTCTGCAGTAGAAACGTAAAACTGAATGTCATCAGGATGCCCTTTAGGTCAGATTTCCTCTACATTAAACTCAGCATTTGTAAAAGAGAAATTAGTCCGTCTTTCTGTTAAGGCTCAGAGGCTGAAGAGTGATTGTCCTGCCTTTACCCCCAGGCTTTCTTTCTTCAAGAGTCTGTAATTCAGTAAGTATCTTGTCACTCCTAGCTCCAAAGTTTTTGCTAGATCAAATCAAGAACAAGTTTCTGTGTTTCTAGCAACAGATACTTCTCACTCTCAGTCACACAAAGTGGCTGCCAAAAGCATATGGCTTCAGTAGATGTCCATGCAAATGCAGACAGGGACTTGCAGAGGTCTTTGTTACAGACGACTTTTCTTTGGTTTCTCACTAAGTGCCAGGAAGGAAACTATAGCCTTGAGGAAAGTAAAGATTTCACCTGCAGAGTCTGAAACTTTTCTTCTCTGCTAATGTGTGCAGAGAGGGCAAGGATAGGCTTCCTGGGGAACCAAAGTAAATAAGGCTTTCCCTTTAAAAAAAAAACCAAACAAAAAACGCTTCATTTTCTAGAGCTAATTTTAGTGTCGTGTTTGATATCCTGTCCAAGGAAAGGACAAAGCAGTGACTACCTTCTATTTAATGTTGCTAGGTTAGAATTGAAATAGCTCTCATTAGAAGTAAGTGACTTTCGGTGAGGATTTTTATAGGGATTAACAGAGAACCTGCTGGTTATTTGGGAGGTATTACAAGTAGATCAGACAAACTTAGAATAGTCTTGGATCTTGACTCTAAATATTTAGTATTGTAAGAGTTAAATACTTTAATACTTTTTTATTAGTTTCTAATAAATAGCTAATATTTGGAATTACATTGCAGTTACTCTATGAGCATTGTCAATGACCTTCTATTTCTCTTTGTTAAGACGTTGGTCATATTTGACTGTAACTTACTGAGATCAATAAATGCTTAATGTGTTAAGTTCTCAGTATAATTTTATGTGACACCTTGCTGAGCCAGCAAAAGAAATGGAGGACAGACCGGGATGTGCACAGATATCTGAGAGGAATTTATACACAACAGATATGGATTTGTGGCATGTTTTCCAGGATTATTAAACTATTTTCACATCAGTAAGCCCTCTAACTACTTGTCCATCGAGTGAAGAAAGGGTCATCACTCAGTTCAAATGCAGAACTTGGTTTCCATCCATCAGGATATAGTTCCTATTCATGTCATAGACTTTGACAGTGACCTTGGGCAAATCACTTATTCTCCCTTCCTCTCACTTCTCTGTAAGCTGCAGTAGGGACAATAACTCCTTAAAGGTGAGAATGAATGTGTCAGTGTTCATGCGGCACTCAAGCTGTTTTTCACCTCAGGGCTCTACCTGTGCCTTGAGCTAAGATGGACTTCATCAAACTGCATTTCACCACATGTTTGTTCCAAAGCTAATTTTGTTTTATTTTCATGTTTAGACACAGTTACAGATGGTGACTGGGCTGACACTGTTCCCAAAACAGTCAGGCTGTATCCTGATAGATCTGAAGACCTTTGTTCACTCTGTCTTGTGTGCAGAGTTCGTTCTCCTCTCCCGAGCACTAAGTCAGTTTCTGCTCTGATCTAACTCACTTCAGCAGTGTAACAAGACAGTTGGAAGGGAAAGAAGATCCTGGATAAAGTCTTTGTTGATTTTTCTTTGATTCTAATTATATATTGATAATGATTTACATAATTCAGTCTGGTCTACAGCATGCATGAGTATCTGCTTACATGAACAGCATTAGGCAAGGCAGTCAGCAACTCAGTTATGTTTTGTTCACCTTCCAGAACACCCCAGATGCCCAAAGGTTTGCTGTTGAAAATATTCTCAATAAACCTTTGTAAAATTGTGGTGTGTTGCATGCAATCACTGGGCTGCACTCAGTACTGTGGTGTGGCTTGTGGCCATTTACAGCTGTTGTGGGCTCAGCTGTCTCCCCTTTACACAAAGCGGTCTTCACAATCCTGTTCATCTGGCACAGGGCTTGTTTAGTGTCAGTATACCACAGGGCATAGAAGAGTCTGAGGAAAGGTCGCAGCTAAGCCCTTCTCTCCCTTTTTTTTCCTATAGTTGACTAGTGGCTCATATGGATTTCTTTTTTTCCTGCCCCAATGAACATGTTCCAAGAGTCAGTTGTTGGGCAAAATCAGCAAATTTTCTCCATGGCGCCAGGGTCCTAAACGCCCACCACATGACAGTTACGTGGCACAAACCACAGCAAAGCCCTAGATTTGCCACATGCCATTGCCTATCAGTGATAATTAGATGCAGTGATAAAGAAAATAATATCGTATTAAGTGCCCTGAATTTGAAATCCCAGAAAACACCCAATACAGCAGGAAACGTTGCTCTAATCCTATGAATTGCCATCTTCTCTCCCTCACAAATGCTAGACTGCTCTGGTTACCCACTGGGTCAGCTATCATGCTACCTGAGGTGCTAGCAATTAAAATTACCACCCTTTGAACTGAAGTTGCCTTTCTCTTAGAGCCAGAATAAAAGGAAAAAAAAAAAAAAAAGCAAAAGTCATACTGAATCCACCAGCCTGCCTTTGAATACAAGTACACAGAAAATTCCCACTGGACATGGGATCAGTGCAGAAGGCAGCACTGGAATTACTGAGTATATCTGGCAGACTATAAAAAAGAAAACCAAGAACCACTTCTGTCTGTGTTATCTCAGATGAAACCATATTTTCTATTGGAGAAACAAACTATCTTAAAATAAAACATAGGTAAAAAAAGATACTGGTTGAGGAATGGGCATCATTCTTCAAAGTTTTCTCAAGTATACTTCATTTTTAAGTAGGAACCATGATAGATAATTATTTATTAATGGCAGCCTAAGTTTTTAATTTAGAATAAAAATCCCATTTTGTTGGATTCATAAATAGAAACAAAGAACTTAGAGCTGCCCTGAGGCACTGCTCTGGTCTACAGTGCCTCAGGGGGAGTCTCAAAAAGCACCCTTAAAATTAAAGAAAAAAATATTTGCACATGAAGGCGGTTTTAAATAGAGAGGACAAAGGACATGTTGAAACTGTTCGAATTTACAGAATGAGCTGTAAAAGAAAAGGTCATTAAAGCCAAATGTGAACTAGTAAACACTGTTTGCCAAGGGTGAACTAAATGTTTGGTGAGCTCCAACCTGTGCTGGGACTCTCAGAGAGGCAATCCCTACATCCTTTTGTGTTTCTGAAGATCTAACTCATAACAGTGACCTTGCTGCTTGCATGCAAGCTGTAAATTGGTGAAATTGCTAATGTTATTAGTGAAAAAAAGTCAAAGCTGCATCTTCTGAACAGATATCCTTCAAAATCAGCCTTTGCCTTACAAAAGCAGGCACATCATGATTGCTGCATCAAGCACTTTCTGGTCTCCTCAGTAAATTGGTGACTGGAAAAGATTCTGCCCTCATCTGTGAATGGGTTAAACCTTGGAAGGATGGAGATAATGAAGCTCTGCATGCATGTTGTGTCCCAAGGGAGAAGGGCTGATTCACATCAGAGGATTTGAGAAACAACTTTAGTGAGGTGATGTGGGTGACATTCATCTTTATATTAAACTTTATATTAAGGCCCTAATTTCAGCTTCAATGAGAATTCACAGGTAAGGTTGGTATTTCTTAAAAGCTTCTACTGCAAGGTGACAAACATTTATCTTAACCTGTACTGATCCTAGCACCAAGATGGGTATGTCCTAATATAAGACTAAAGAAAATTTTGGTACAGATCCCCAGAGTTTCTGCTGACATTTCATTATTCCTTAATGGCTGATTCATTTGGTCAAGGACTTTTTTGTGATTATGATTTCACACTCCCCAGTAAGGCAATGAGTGGAGAGAGTCAATGGACACGCCACCGAGATGGTCAGGGGCTGGAGCATGCGACATAGGAAAACAAGGTGAGGGATGGGTTTGTTCAGCCAGGAGAAGAGATGACTCAGGGAGATCTTAATGCTGTCTGCAGCTGCCTACTGGGAGTGTGCAGAGAAGACAGAGAGAGGCTCTTCTCAGAGGTGAGCAAGGACAGGATCAGAGGAAAACAGATCCAATATGAAATTTAGGAAAAACTTGTACTGTGACAGTGATCACATATTGGAATAAGTTGTCTGGAGAGTCTATGAACATCTATCCTTGGAGAGATCTAACACTCAGCCAGAGTTGAACAGCATACTCTATCTAGGCCTGCATTGGGCAGTAGATTGGACTAGGTGACCTCCACAAGGCCCTTCCAACTCAAATCATTCTCTGAGTTTATGAATCAGGTCAACAAGATGTTTTCATTGGTTGATTCAATGGCCTGTGATTTCCACACTTTGAAACACTATCTTTCTGAAGTGTCATCAGAGGACAAATCAGAAGGGAAGAAGCAAGCCTTGCTCCCAGCTTCTGCTACAATGGTTACCATTATGACCTGCTTGGACTTCAGAGTTCTGAGCAATACCCAGACCACACTCAGGTAGAAGCAAGGGATTGAGTGACAGAACCATTGGTGATGGCTTAATCCAGCATTTGGAGCATAAAAGCTTTGTTTCTGTGTCATGCTCCTTAAAGTTGCTGTTTTTTTCAAGTGAAAGGATAATGTCTTTGGAGGTTTTACAAAATATTGCATGTTTCAGCTGCAGGTCCCTAGAAGGAGCAGAGAAACAGATGAAGACCGTTTGGTGCAATCAAAATAAAATAAAATAAAATATAAACCTATAAAAACTATGCTGCTACCAAGCCTACTTCTGAAGTCTGAGGGGAATATATCAGTGAGGTAAACAGGAGCAGATAAGGCTTGAGAAACCTAGGTTTCCCTTTAAGAACTAGGCACTTACTCTCCTTTTCAGATTAATCTTGTTGCTTCATCTCATTCCACACTGGCATGCTTGCAGCTGAAGGAAATATTTACACAGCAGAATAATCCACAGCACTCTTTTCTCTCCTATATGAACCTACTTCTTATTTTATTCTTTTTCTCCACACTCCTCATGCACATTTGCCAGCCCTGATTGTGTTTGTTACATAAGCTGTCAAGTTATCTGTGTAATGCTGTGCTGGGGATTTAGCTAGAGAAACAAATTCCTTTGGTGTGTGAATAAGATTAGAACAGCATGTGTATGTGATGGATTTGTGGACTTCAAACTCGTTCCATTTTAGTTTGATGATGAAGGCAAGGTTAAATGCAAAGAATATTAGCAGAAGTGTAGGCCTGACTATTTAAAAATACATAAACTTTAAAAGTCTGTACAAAACTGTGTTTGGTGGAGCAACATCCCATTAAGACTGGCATATCTTTCCTCTCTAGCTTCTACTTCTTCCCTTAGGCAACTAAAATTGCCTCTCAGGGTTCAGTCAGAAATTACCTGGGAAATCTGCAATTGCCAGTATCTGAGACATCAGGCAGAGCTTTCCCTTGCTTTTAGCATCTCCTAGGTGTGCAACAGAACTAGAAGGAACTTTCATCTCTTGCACCCACTGAGGCAGGGGGACAGGCAGCTTGACACATAACTTGAAGCCTCAGCGTCATCAAAAGTGAAGGTACAAAAGCACCACTTCAAGTAACCAAAGATCTAGAACACAAAGCTGCTCATCAGTATGGTTTTTCCTCATTATTACAAAAAAAATGCAGATAGTTCCTATTACAAACTGGTCATGGTCTAAGAAACCTTGACATCTGTCCTGGTTTGAGCCAGGATGAAGCTACTTTTCCTTTTACTGATTTATTTTTTTTTTCTTCAATAACTTTCTTTTAACTAGCAAAGTGTTCCAGTTAGGACTGATAACAAATGCTGGATGTTTTTGTTATTGCTGGGTCTCCAAGGTCACACCTTTACTCTGCTACCTCAGACACTAAGGGGAGATCTATGACCCCCCCATAGGAGGCTGAGTTAGACAGACAGCAAAATTGGCCAGAGATATTCCATTCCATATATCTACGTAAGCTCAGAGGAAGGTCAGAGATCACAGAAGACAACTTCCTTCCTGCTTCTTCTTCCCTTCTCTTCCGTCCATGGCCGGCGTCCGGGGAGGACTTCGTCCATCCATCACCATCAACCCCCAGGCCTGAGCTCTCCTGACTCTCATCACTCTGTACTTTCTCCAGCAGCAGCTCTGGGATTCTTTGGAACTGTTCACAGCTCAGGAGATACTGTGGGAGTTGCTGGGGGTGGGGGGAGGAAATAGGGGTTTGCACATACCTGAACACATTTGTATATAATTGTATATATTTTCTTTTATTATTAGTGTTTAATTAAAGCTGTGTAGTTTAGCTTTCAATCCAGCCTAGTCTCTCTCTTTTTCTCTCTCTCCTTCCCTACCTGGGTGGGAGGGGGAGGGGATCGAGAGCATTGTTGTCAATTCTGAGTCAAACTGTGACAGCATCTCAGCAGCTACTGAGGGACCCATTTGCAGACCGGACCCACTTGCTAGAGAGGTCTGCAGTTTACTGGGGGCTCGAATCAAAGATGTAACAGGAAGATTACACAAACTTTTATGGCCCATTGACTATTATCCTCTCCTATTGTTTCACGTGTGCACCAATGATGCAGATAGGAGTAACCTAAAGACTATCAGGAAAGAATATGGAGCACTGAGAGCAGTGGTGAAGGGGTTAGCAGCACAGGTCATGTTCTCATCATTCCTTTTGTTCAAAGAGAAAAGGCTGGAAAGGGCTGACAGAATTAAAAAAGTTAATATATGGTTACAGGAGCGGTGCCAGAGGGAGGGTTTGGCTACATAGACCACAGGACTCACGTTGAAAAGCCTGATCTCTTGGGAGCTGATGGGGTTCATTTCTCAGAGAAAGGGGAGAGAGCCTTTGGCCAGAGGCTGGCCAATTTATTCAGGTGGACTTTAAACTAGTGATGTCAGGGGAGGGGACCCTCACTCATCCCACACCCACCACATTGTGGACAGAGCCAGTAGCATATGCCCTGGGCCTGCAGGAGGATTGCAGACCAACAGGAAAGCATCTGACCTGCAAAATGTTATCCCTGCCAGCACAACTGCTTCAAAAACAGTCCAGAGAAGCTCAATATAAGACAGCAATGTGTGTTTGCAGCACAGAAAACCATCTATGTCCTAAGACTGCAGCAAAGGAAGCATGACCAGCAGGGTCAAGGGAGGTGATTCTCCCCCTTTACACAGCTCTCATGAGACCACACCTGGAGTACTGTGTCCAGTTCTGGAGCCCACAACATCAGAAGGACATGGAGCCTCTCTCCTAGGAGGACAGGCTGAGAGAGTTGGGGCTGTTCAGCCTGGAGAAGAGAAGGCTCCGGGGAGACTTCATAGCAGCCTTCCAGTACCTGAAGGGGGTATAGGAAAGCTGGGGAGGGGCTTTCTACAAGGGCTTGTAGTGAGAGGGCAAGAAGTAGTGGTTTTAAGCTGAGAGAGGGGAGACTTAGATGAGATCTTTGGAAGAAATTATTTCCTTTCAGGGTGGTGAAGCACTGGAACAGGTTGCCCAGTGAAGTTGTGGAAGCCCCATTCCTCAAAGTGTTCAAGGCCAAGTTGGATGGGGCCCTGAGCAACCTGACCTAGTGGGAAGTGCCCCTGCCCATGCAGGGGCACTGGAACTAGATGATCTTTCAGGTCTCTTCCAACCCAAATCATTCTATGATTCTATGATACATCATAAATTTTCCATAACATTTTCAGTCTTTTCAGGTCAGCCCTACATTCTAATAAGACTATGAGAATTTAAAGACTCATCAGCAGAGCCTTTCCACAGCACACCAGGGCTGTTAAATGCCCATGTCTTTAAGAAGTATGACAGAGTTCAGAGACACAGGCTGCTTTTTGTTTAAGAAAGGAGAGTAATATTAGGTTATGCTTTCTCAGTTCATCAGAGTGTTTCTAAACCCCTAGAGATGTAAGCGCAGAGGTGCTGATGAAATGCAGAGAACATTTTTTGGTTTTGGTTTTAATATAACAAAACAAAGCCACAATTGAAGCTAAAACTGCAAGTAAAAAGTATCTTGTCCTTATTTAAACAAAGATGCCTACTCTGGTATTAGCAATGTCATAATCCTGTTTATTTTCCAGTGAGTTTAGTCAGTAATTTTTTCAGGGAAAAAGACTTTTCTAAAGTAAAAATAAAACCCAGAGGGAAAAATTCACTTTTTTTTATTCCCTAAACAGAAAAAGATCAAAGAACAGACTTCCTCTGTTGCACCTTTGAAATAACCCAATGAATTCAAATGGTTTAATGGTGCAAGCTGAGAACAAACATATACCCAGTTAATCTTTTGAATGAGCATGTAAAACATAGAGCTACAGGGATAAGTTGAGGTTACTGAGGCACTTTGTACTTCCAAGAGCTTTAGGCTCTAGTACTTGATGGACTCCTAACCAGCTTTGACTTTTCATTGACTTTCCTCACCTTTAATTTAAGACTGGATTGACTTTTCCTGTCATCTTAATCCATTTCTAGCAGTAAATTGCTGCACAGCTAGCTATAATGTTACTCTGTATTGATTATATTCTCTCCCCTCAATAATGTTTTGTTATATAAATTGAAAAATAATCAAAGAAGCTTTCTCGTGCTTGGCTTCTTTTTTAGTAGCTAATAATTCCACTGAGTTTAAAAAAAATGTTTTCTTTACTGTTTCATCACGCAGTTAACCCAGGTAATTGTTTTGGAGAAGGGAAAGGTGTAAATGAGATGTAGTGCAGTGGCTCTGCAGCCAGTGTTTGATTCCTGGGGTTGGCCATAAATGACAGCTGAACAAGAGGAAACCCAGTGGTGCATCCCACTGGTGGCTTTCTAAGAGGCCAAAATCTCATTCCACAGGTGTTGTCCAAGTTGTTTACAAGTAGGGTCACCACAAAAGGACAGAGGTGGCAAAGAAGGAATGAAAGCTGCCTCAGTCTCAGGAATTCCCAACTGTATAACCACTACGAAGGAAAAATAACACCCCTGGGATTTGGGGCACAAGACAGCTGAGTGTCCAAGGCCCCGGCTAATGACCAGCTACAGATGAGCTCCTCAGGGATACAGCAACACAAGAAAAGCAGAACCCGTGCCATGCATGAGGTTTGCACAGATAGTGTCTGGAAAGCCAGGACTAATTTCCTCCACGTCCTTGCCCTAAAATGGTGGCAATATTTCCTCTTCATGCAGCTCTCCCTTGCTAGGAACATGGGCTTTCACGCTGAGGTGCTCAGTAGGGGGTCACCTCCATTACAATAACCCAGGCCTTATTAAAAGGTATTTCTGTGTTTCAGAGGAACTGGAATTACAGAAGTCAAAAGGTGAAACAAAATACAGTATTCTACAGGCAAACACTGTATGGAATAACACTGTGTTAGCTGAGGCTTAAAGTACTCTGGGGAAATTTAAAAGTTTCTTGAAGAATTACACAAGGAAAGATAAAATCTTTTTTTCCAGCCTCAGGATTAAGGCTTGAATTTATTGTTCCATGACAGGGTGTCTCCTCTCACCATTTAGTAGGTCATAAAAAAGAAAACTTCATTTTTCTTGTTTCTAGTTAAAAAAGTGACTCATACTTGCAGCCCAGGCTCAGAATATGTGCCTGGCTGGGCAAGTCTTCAACATGTTTGTTTGGTTTTTTTGTAGAGGAGGGGACTTACCCATAACAAATATAAAATGTTTTTTATATTGTTTGGATGAAGACAAGTAGTGTGTTTGTTTCTGTCTGTCTTCTTGACTAACCATGGGATCTACTTGAGAGAGTCCAACAGAGGGCTCCAAGGATGATTAAGGAACTGGAACACCTGCCTTATAAGGAACGTCTGAGAGACCTGGGGTTTTTCAGTCTAGAGAGGAGAAGACTGAGCAGGGATCTAATTAATGTCTATAAATACATGAGGGCTGGGCGTCAAGAAGGCAGGGACAACCTCTTTTCACATGTGCCCTACGATAGGATGAGGGACAATGGATTCAAATGCGAGCACAGGAAGTTCCACCTCAACATGAGGAAGAACTTCTTTACTGTGAGGGTCACAGAGCACTAAAACAGGCTCCCCAGAGAGGCTGTGGAGCTTCCTTCTCTGCAGATTTTCAAGACCTGTCTGAATGCCTTTCTGAGTGACCTGCCCAGGTTTTGTGTTTTGGTTTTTTTTGGTGCGTGTTTTTGTTTTGTTTTATTGTGGGTTTTTTTGTTGGTTTGGGGGTGGGTTTTTTTTGTTTGTTGGTTTGGGGTTTTTTTGTGGTTTTTTTTCTGTTTGTTTTGTTTTTCTTGTTTGTTTATTTGGTTCTGCTCTGGCAGGGGGGTTGGACTTGATGATATTTGGAAGCCCCTTCCAACCCCTAATATTCTGTGATTCTGTGATACACAGGGTCTCTTCCTTGGACATTATGCAGGAGAAGTAACACAAGGCTCACAGAAATCTCTGCTCTGGTAAGACTGCCTTCTCTCCCTAGGCAACAAGGCACACCTTTGGTTGTCCTCAAAGCCAACCTGCTTTAGTGGACACTTCGCTAAAAAATACACTACAAAATGTAAAAGCAAATTAAGGTGATGTGGTCCAATACACACTTCTAATAGAAGCTTTAAAATAAGTTTTTGGGTTGTTTGTCTGTTTTTTTTCTTTAATCTTCTGTTTGGTGAATTTTTTTTAAAATTGTTTTGTTTTGTTTTGTTAAGGATGGGTCCTCCCTCTCCAATTTTCCTTTCTTCTTTCCCATATTATTAAAGTAGCTGGTTAATGCAACCCAGTCCATATGGGTAAGTGCTAACAGGTATATAATTGTGTCTGTTCCTGGGCAGTGCATCAAAGCACACAGAGAGGAAGCTGGTTTGTATATCAACCTCCACCATGGACCTCAGATGTGATGGCAGAAATCTCATTTTGATTTTCTCCATCATGTTCCTTCTCCTGTCCCTGGTCTGTCCAGTCCAAGTAGAGCAGAGCCTGCTGGGGCTGAGAGCATTCCTTTCCACAGGAACATGAGCTGGGCCTGCTACAAACTCTACAAGCTAGGAGAATACAAATTAATAACATTAAACCGCTGTTGAAAAACCTTATTGACTTACCTATTCTATACAATATTGAAGCCTATGTGGTTCTTAAACCTCCCTGTCACAGTTAATACCAGTTTTCAGTCATATCTTTGCAATTGAAACCCAGCAGGGGACTAATGGATGGCCAACTATTTTCTGCTAATACACAGTAGAAATGAGTGTGCCTGATCAATTCTTAAAAACACTCACAGTGAAGAAAGTACTCAGAGAAAGTCGAAACTCTATTCTTTTTAAGAGAACATTTTTTTATGATCCCTGATTCTGCATTTAATTCTATAAGTGTAGTTTAAAGGGCAGACAGAGTTGTTAAATTTCATTTCACATCCACACTCTTCTCCCGTTAGCACTCCTGTGGAATTGTTACTGCTGCTCATGCATATTGAGGGGGAGTACCCCCCTTTGCAGGCAGAGCACAGCTCTGCAGATCATTCCCAGCCATTTCCCAGATGCTTGACACTGATAACATTGGAGCCCACAAGATTTCCGATTTATGTCCTCATCATTTTTTTTGCTTCCTACAAAGGATCAGCTTTTGCAAAAACCATCTCTGTGGCAGAGAAGGGCTGGATACAATGTCTTCATAAGCTTATCAGCACTTTCTCGGGCTCCTCCGAAGTGCACCCTGTCCTTCAAAGCACAGTACATCCTTCAAAGCACTTCTAACATTTGCCTGTCAGCAAATGAGAAAGCAGGGCAGGAGCCCAAAGTTAAAAATCCAGATTGCACACTGCTGCTGGGAAGTGCAGTGGTTCCAAGCATTTTCACATCACAGTTATTGCCTAGACCAGGAACTAGCCCTGAGTGTCTTGTGCCTCTGTGTGGATTAGCAGGTTGTGCCATGATTAATGAACTCCTGCTCTTTCTCATTTAGATAGAAGCTACACAAATTGTTCCAGTCAGCTTCAGTCTCCAAGAAGAAAATTAGTACAGGATATAACTACACAGCAGGAAAAAGAAGTCAGTGCTTCACTAGAGCCTGGATAATGGTTCTGCCCGTGCAATTCAGGAGTCCTCATAGGTGAGAAGCTTGTAGCTATAGCATGCGAGGAGTCACATGGTGTGTGTCACAGCAGGGCACCTTTCATGTGTGTCATGGCAGCCTCTGTGGTGTGAGGAAAGGAGGCAAAGCATGTGGCAGTGCAGCTTGGGAGACAAAACTGCAGAGACCTGCTATTAAAATGAGGTTAAATGTCTCTCATGCCACCAGGGATGTTTTACACTGCAACTCTTCTAGTGCTGTTTGTTCATTTCTCTTAATTCTGGTTGCTGTTTTTTGGGGTTTTTTTTGTTTTGGTTTTGTTGTTTATGTTTTGTGTTTTGTTTTATTTTTTAATTAAAACTCAAACCCCAAGTATTTTTTTGAAAATCAGGCTTGTTTCTCATCAACATAAAACCTAGGATGGAAAATTTTGAATGCGCTTGATTTCCAGCCTCTATTCTGGTTGGGCTACTGTCCAAAGCTGCTTCTGCTGCAGTGCTTTCTTGCTAGGCACTCACTGTCTAATACAAAGTCCAAGCAGAAAGTAGTCAAAAGGAGACAGTCAAGCAATGGGATGTCTCTAATCCCTTTCTTGCTTAAACAATGTGTACTCAGGTGGCAAAGGATTTAATTTTCTTAGCTGAAAGAGATTATCAGCAAGCTTGAGAACATGAAAGAGTACCTTAAGCTGGAGCCAGCTCAGATAATTTTTTGGCTATGAAAGTTCTAAATAACTTCAATACAAAGTAAATGTATAGTGGTGCCTGATATGGGCCAATATGTGGTGCCTGGTGTGGCTGTTGTTCTTTATTTTTCTTAAGCCCCTCTTGTTACTGAGATCACAATAGAATCAAATGAAAAAAGACGGTTCCTTTTACCATGTTTACAAGAAACACAGAGTGAAAAGGAGTTTCTTTTTGAGGAGCTTTTATCCAACAACACAGTTGGAAGAGGAATGTGGAGTACTGTAACCAGAAAAGATACGTGATAAATATCATACTGACATTGAAATTTGAATACCTGGCCAGTTGAGGCACTGCTGAAAAAAAGACAAGTGAGGAAACATAGAGGATGCCTCTATGGGACAGTAGTCAAGGGGGATGAAAAAGGAAGGAGACCACATCTGCGGTGGTTGAGAGGGGCACTCAGAAGGTGTGTTGGACCATGCTAGCTTTCACAACAGAGAAGAAAATGCTCAGAACCAAAATTGCTGGATACAACCTCTTGACTTTGGTAACAATGATACTGAAGACCTAAGCATTCCTTGCTTAGGCCACAATTTGCTGCCATGAGTGGGACATCTTGTTTGGCTTCCTCTGTTGAGTTGATGAATTATTGTCATGATTTCTCACATGAAGTGGGTATATAATCTTTGATTGCATATTCAATTGTCATAATCACTTAACATTTTAGATAGGAGAACACAGGATGATGTCTATGACTATAGTTACAGTAAAGACCTACACCATTGATGCTAAGGACAGATTTGTGCCTTAACTATCTCTAGTTTTAATAATTATATTCCTGCCATTTCATAGTTTCTACTCCAAAAAGTCTTGAGCTTATACAATCTCCTTGTCCTCAGGCTCTGCTCAGTGTGCTAGATTTTGATTGTGAAAAATGAAAAAGAGAAGTTTTTTGGGGGAAGGCACAACTATATTATTTACAAACTGCAGAAAAGACTATGTTTAAATTTCAGGGAGGATGAATGTACTTATGTACATAAAAATTCAGTGCTAGCCAGTAAAGCCGTGTATTCACAGAATCACAGAATCCTAGGGGTTGGAAGGGACCTCGAAAGATCATCTAGTCCAACCCCCCTACCAGAGCAGGGTCACCCAGAGCACATCACACAGGAACTTGTCCAGGTGGGTTTTGAATGTCTCCAGTGAAGGAGACTCCACAACCTCTCTGGGCAGCCTGTTCCAGTGCTCTGTCACTCTCACAGGAAAGAAGTTCTTCCTGATATTCATATGGAACCTCCTATGCTCCAGTTTGCGTCCACTGCCCCTTGTCATATCACTGGTCATCACTAAAAAAAGTCTGGCTTCATCATCCTGACACTCACCCTTAACGTTTTTATAAACATTGATGAGGTCGCCCCTCAGTTTTCTCCAAGCTCAAAAGACGCAGCTCCCTCAGCCTTTCCTCATCAGGGAAATGTTCCACTCCCTTCATCATCTTTGTGGCTCTGTACTGGACTCTTTCAAGCAGTTCCCTGTCCTTCTTGAACTGAGGGGCCCAGAACTGGACACAATATTCCAGATGGGGCCTCACCAAGGCAGAATAGAGGGGGAGGAGAACCTCTCTTGATCGACTAACCACACCCTTTCTAATGCATCCCAGGATGCCATTGGCTTTCTTGGCCACAAGAGCACATTGCTGGCTCATGGTCAGCCTCCTGTCCACCAGGACCCCCAGGTCCCTTTCTCCTATACTGCTCTCCAGCAGGTCAGCCCCCAACCTGGACTGGTACATGGGGTTGTTCTTCCCCAGATGCAAGACTCTACACTTGCCCTTGTTGAATTCCACCAAGTTTCTCCCCACTCAAGTTTCTCCAGCCTGTCCAGGCCTCACTGAATGGCAGCACAGCCTTCTGGTGTGTCAGCCACTCCTCCCAGTT
>NW_009952880.1:3038021-3096930 GCF_000747805.2 Chaetura pelagica | reverse complement strand
GTTGTTCCATCACCTTTCCAGGGATGGAGGTGAGGCTGACCGGTCTATAGTTACCCGGGTCCTCCTTCTTGCCCTTCTTGTAGACTGGAGTGACATTTGCTTTCCTCCAGTCCTCAGGCACCTCTCCTGTTGCTCATGATTTACCAAAGATGATGGAGAGTGGCCTAGCAATGACATCCACCAGCTTCCTCAGCACCCACGGGTGTATTCCATCTGGACCCATTGATTTATGGATGTCCAGATTGCTTGACTGATCCCTAACCCAATCCTCATCTACCAAAGCAAACTCCTCCTTTATCCTGACTTCTTCTGTGGCTATAGGGATCTGGGGCTCCTGGAGAAAGCCTGCAGGAGTAAAGACAGAGGCAAAGAAGGCATTCACCTCCTCTGCCTTCTTTATATCCTCTGTCACCAGGGCACCTACCTCATTCAGCAGTGAGCCTATATTGCCTCTAGTGTTAGTTTTATCTGCTATGTATTTGAAAAAGCTCTTTTTATTGTCCTTAACCTGACTTGCAAGGTTAAGCTCCAAGGAGGCCTTATGTTTCCTAGTTGCCTCCTTACATCTTCTGACAACTGTCCTATATTGCTCCCAAGTGGCCAGCCCCTCCTTCCGTGACCCATAGATTCTCTTTTTCCACTTGAGTTTGCCCAGCAGTTCCTTGTTTAACCTGCGGGTCTCCTGGCTCCCTTACTTGATTTCCTACCCATTGGGACGCTCTGATCCTGTGCTTGCAAGAAGTGGTCCTTGCATGTTGACCAGCTATCTTGAGCCCCTTTACTATCTAGTACCCTGTCCCATGGGCCTTCCCTTAACAATTGATTGAGGAGGCCAAAGTTGGCCCTGCAGAAGTCCAGGGTTCTGATCCTGCTAGGTACTCTATTCCTCCCACACAGGATCCTGAACTCCACCATCTCATGATCACTGCAGCCAAGGCTGCCATTGACCACCACTGCTTCAACAAGACCCTCCTTATTGGTGAGTACAAGACCCAGCAGCGCTCCTCTTCTAGTCAGCTTGTCCACCATTTGCATTAAGAAGTTATCATCAATGCACTATTGCCTGTGTGAACTGAACTCCACCAAAAGGCAGTCAGACTTGGAAAACAGACTGCTTCAATGACAAATACTTTTGTGTGTTCACTGTAGTTCCAAGAATGATTTAGAGATAGCAGTTTGGGGTTTTTTTTTCAATTTTCTTATAGTCATTCTGCCAACAATCAAAAGCTAATAAAAGCAGAGAAGTTTATAAATTGTCTCTGAATTTCTCAGTGCTGGCCACTGTATATGGTGGTAGCATTTCTTCAGAAATCCTCTCCAGCCAGCCAGCCAGTAATCTGAAAACAATCTTGTACCAAGATAATGTCCCTGAGGATCCAACTAGACAGGGAGAAAGAACAAATATACCTTTTACATTCATGTACATAGTGGAAGCACTAAAGATTCAGCTCCTTATAACAATATTCATAGGTAAAGGTAAATATTTGCTCTAAATTAATCTTTAATCCATCATATTTTGGTAAAATCTCCTTAGGTATTCATAAGCCATTGTGCTACTTTTGCTACAGTGATCTGTTAGAGTAAATACCTCAACAGAAAGAAGAGATGATTGTACTGTCTGTAGCTTTTGCTAAAACTATGTTGTTAAGTCCTTTTTCCTGAAATGCAAGGTCTGTGGCTGCTATCAACAACAAACTTCTTTTCCTCCTCATTCGTGCCCTGACCTTTTCTAGTCACACACCTAGGCCACCATTCTGAGGGTCTGATGGACCATTTGGATTCCTGTGATGGCAGCTGCTACCTTACATCACTCTTAAACCCTTTTTACCTCTTTCCCCCACTTCCTTTCATTAAGGATCATCACTTTGGATTAATTCCTTTTCCTTATGTGTCTATAATATACTACTCCTTTTTCTAAAATGTCCAAAATGTAATGAAACACTTCTCCATCCTTTCAATTCATTTGGACAACCGCCTCATCAGTCCTGGTGTCGGCTGCTGCTTCTTTTTTCTAGCCCCTCTTGTGCTGCTTCCATCCAGCTTTTCCACAGCTCTGCTACTTAGGGGAGCAGCATTCTTGGTGGACCACATCACTTTATCAACTCTTGCTCTTAAACTTCTTGTCCTCATCTCCACCTCAGCCTAAATCTCAGCATGGAATCTGTGTCTTATATGGATGGTTCTGTCACTCACTCATTATCTATTACAGTGTTGTTGGCCATAAAGATGTTCCCCAAAATTCCCTCTTATATCTAGATTTGTGTCCTCATCTTCTTCAAAACATTTGAATGTAGCTTATTTATTCTTTTTTTTTTTTTTTTTTTTTTTTGGTCATATGAAGGCCACACTATTAACTTGTCATCCCCAACTAGTGGAAAGGATACTCAGTTACTTACAAGCACAGATAAGTTGCCTTTGGTAGGAAGCGACTATGCTGCATTACGCCAGCAGAGAAACTGGCCAAAATAAGAGTTAATTTCTTTATTTAGGTTTTCTTACTGTGCTTTATTAATCTGTGTCTTATCTTCTGGGGTTTCACCTACAAAAGGGTCAGAACTGTCGTTATCACTGTACTGAACAACACTGCTATGTTCTCAGTTCTTTCAAGCCAGTAAATAATGAGGTATTCATCCAATTCTCAGCAGGTGTTGTGTTTTAATTCCTTATCTGATTTCAGTGGGAGGTTTACCTGACTAAGATCTTCTGGGAAGCCTCTACAAAGCAGAATAATTTCTTGTTCCCCCTACCAGGTAACAAATACCACCTTAATATATCAATCTGTCATCACGTAGTTATGTATTATCCATAGCCAAAAGCCCCTAATAATAAATTCTAATCTCCTTAGGATGGTACAGTGGAAAACTAATGTGAACCTATTGCAAATAAAAGTGAATTCCCTAAAAAGCATGGTCTTTTTATGCCTTAATAACACAATGCTCTTTCCAACTGTCAGCCTAGAAACTCAATACCACTCAGTGTCTCATACTTTATTCAGTTCTATCAAACTTGTTAATATAATGAGC
The DNA here is from genome assembly GCF_000747805.2 of Chaetura pelagica. Lineage (NCBI taxonomy): Eukaryota > Metazoa > Chordata > Aves > Apodiformes > Apodidae > Chaetura > Chaetura pelagica. The sequence continues at coordinate 3,093,907 of NW_009952880.1, read as the reverse complement.
CTTACAGCTGTGGGAGTGAGGAATGTGGAGTGGGAAAACATTACATCTAGCTGCATGGAAAATGAGGCTGCACTATTACTGCCAACGGCAGAACTGGAGTTGTATTCAAAGATGCAGTTGAGCATGTGTTTGGAAGTGCAACCCTTGTTTTTACTAACAGGTGAGTGTTTAATTCACTTAATAAGTTTTAATTCAGAAACAGAGGCACTGCACAAAGACCTGACTTTGTTCCCAGTTCTGCAGTAGCCATTGCCAGGCATACAGAAGAGGAATCACAGAATAAGTTTCAGTGAAGATTGAAGCAAAGAAGGCATTCTCCTCAATAACTGCCTTCCCTGTATCATCAGTCACAAGGGCACCAGCCTCAATAGTCAGCAGGCCTACATTGCCCTTGTTCTTCCTTTTTTTTATTGATGTACTGGAATAAACTTTTCTTGTTGTCCTTGATCCTCCTTGCCAGCTTTAGCTCCATGTGGGCCTTAGCTTTCCTTGTTGCACCCCTGCATTCTCTTACATTCTTGTATTTCTCCCAAGTGGCCAGACCTGTTTTCCACATTCTGTAAATTTCCTTCTTTCCTTTAATTTTTTTTCCAGAAGACCCCTATTCATCCATGCAGGTGTCCTACCTCTTCTGCTTGATTTCTTCCTCATAGGGATGCACTGGTTTTGAGCTTGGAGCAAGTGCTGTTTGAAAGTTGCCCAGCTTTCATGGACATCCATACCTTCCAGAGCCCATGGTATTCCAGCGAGTAGATCTTTGAAGAGGTTAAATGTTGCATTCCTGAAGTCCAGGGTTGTAGTCTTGCTCATTTCTCTTCTTCCACCCAAAATAGTAAATTCAACCATTTCTTGGTCACTACAGCCACAGGAAGATTTAACACGTCCTGTTAGGAAATCTGGGAATTAGCTGCCTGAAGGAGATACATGTCTCTTCCTGGACAGTGAATGGCTGTGTGATATGTCACAGGGTTCTTTTATTATCTGCTATAACTTCAGGGATGTAACCTTGCTGAGTAACACCCCACAGGCCATACAATGTAGGATGCTAGATGTGATGTTCACATGGCCCCCAGCTTTTCCTTGTCTTAATTATTTTTTCCTTTTCTAAGAGCCTACTTTATTGTCACGACCCAGCAATACCTTGTGACACAGACACCCAAAAATCCACCACAAATGTTCCATCACAACTTGTCATGATGCAGTGCAACAATATTATGGATTGTCTTGATAGTAGAGAACACTGCACAGTATTTTCTGGCAGGGAAGACTTCATAGAATCATAAAATGCCAGGTTGGAAGGGATCTCAAGGATCATCTGGTCCAATCTTTCTAGGTACTACTATAGTTTATATGAGATGGCTCAGCACCCTGTGAAGCTGAGTCTTAAAACTGCCCAACGTGGGGGAATCTACCACCTTCCTTTGGGATGCTATTCCAATGTTTGACTGTCCTCATGGTGAAAAATTTACCTCTGGTGCCCAATCAGAATCTCCCCAGGAGCAACTTGTGCCCATTACCCCTTGTCTTTTCCATGTGACTCCTTGTAAACAGGGAGTCACCATCTTCCTGGTAGCCACCCTTTAAGTAGTGGAACATGGTAATGAGGTCTCTCCTAAGCCTTCTGTTCTCAAGGCTGAACAAACCCAATTGTCTCAGCTTCTCCTGATATGGCAGATCCTCCAGTCCTCTGATCATCCTTGTGGCCCTTCTCTGGACCCTCTCCAGACTGTTCACTGGAATTGTGCTGAAAGCTATCTGAAAAATAGATGGGGCTAGCTAAAAAACCTAAGCACTATTTGTCAAATGTGAATGGAGTGAGTCCTCTTGTGATCCATGCTGCAGAATATGGTGCACATCTGACACCAGGGTGCTGAGCCATCTCATATAAACCATAGTAGTACCTAGAAAGGTTGGACTAGATGATCCTGGAGGATTCTATGATGTCTCCTAATATGCAGGACAAGGAGAGTGTGCCATAAGGCAGGGAAAGCACTCATTATCACTTCCTTTTGGAGGTCTCCTCATCCCTCCTGCTAATTTAAATTTTCTTCTTTATCCTGAGCAAGTGTTGAGCTTTGCTAACACCAAACTTAAATTACCTTACATTTTGAGATAATTGGTCTGCTGGTAATTTGAAGGTTGATTTGATTTTTGTTACCTGTAATTGCAAACAGGCACTCTTAAATGTTGCTTCAGTGCCAGTCTGCCACTCTAATCAAGAATAATTTAGGTACTTTCTCTTGTAATTTGAAGTAACAGAGGATGGACAGATAATTTGGCTGATGGATGGGCCTAATAGATGTTCTCTCTTGATAGATGTTACCAACAAGCAAAGGTACATGCACTGCTCTGTGACAGGATTTTTTAAGCTCAGTTAATTACCATTTGTTGTTAATCAATTACATGCAACTAGCACATATAGTCTCCATTGACCTGTAAGAGGGGTGATCATTATTTTTGTAGTGTACTGTTGCCTTTAATCCCTGGGCTCTTGGCAGAAGATGCAGTCTTGTTTCTGATCCTCTGTTGATTCAATCTGAATAGTGATGGAGTGGAAGCAGTAGTACTCAAACAAGACATGGGTAATATCTTTCAAAATCTTCTGGCTGTCTGCTGTGTCTGCTATAGATAGCAAGCAGAAAATAATCTAATTCCATACATGTAATATTTAAAGAAAAGTAAGTTTTTACTGACAGAAACTACTCACAAACAACCTGGAAACTTCTAAAAAGAAGTCTGAGAATGTTTCTTGTCCTTTCTATCCTCCTTTCAGGAACTTGTATGTCAGCAAAAGTTTTTTCAATAAAATGTGGTTAGAATATGCAGTTTTGGCAAGAGCCTAGCTAAGTTTAATTACCAAAGAAATTCAATTTGGCAGAAGATCGTAGGAAAGCAGAAATACTTAATAAAGCTTAGTTCATCCAGTCAGAGAGTTGCAACAATGCCAAGTGATTTGGGTGGCTGACAGACTCACTCTTTTTGGGAAGTGAGGACTCTATAAAGGACTTCGCCTCTGAACCTGTTCTTGGCCAAACAGTGGCATTTTTTTCTTAAATAAACCTTAACATGCACAAAGAAAACTGATAAACAAGAAATTTGATCTGAGTAGTGGACAATTTGTCAACAGGGATAAGGGCTTTGAACAATCTGGTCTAGCAGGAGGTGTCCCTGCACATGGCATGGGGGTTGGAACCAGATGAACTTTAGGGACCCTTCCAACCCAAGCCATTCCATGATGCTATATGACTATATTTAAAAAAAATAAATAAATAAAAATAAATAAAAATTTTTGAAGATTAAGTGTTACTTCTGCAGTGTTGAAGTTTTGGGCTAAGTAGAGATCCCTGTTGTTTTGGCAACATTTCTGGAAGGAGGATTTGAAAGCTTTTTTGTTGTTTGTATTTTTCCAATAAATTAAAGACATTTGTTTTAACAAGCAACAGATACACAGTCAGTTGTATCCCAGTCAGGAGAAACTGACCTTTACTAGGCAGCAACTGAATACTTACTCCATGTTTACAAAAATTTACTGACCTGTGGCAACATGAGCAGATAGAATAGTTTGATTCATTGTCAGAGACCAAAGCTGGAGGTTGTGAACAGACTCCACTTTCTCAACTGATAAAATCCTTGCTTTCACTGTGTCATAAGCAAGTCCTTTTGCTGTTCCTTAGAAAGAGAAGTTAGGGTAAAAACATATTTTGGAGAGAAAAATTATTATCAGTAATGGAAAATGCATCATGAAGATTTATTCAGTTAGATGTGTAATTTTTATATTTCATTATTTGGAAAGCCTGTCTGTTTCGGAGTTTACTGTGAAATAGAATCCTGTATCTTGTTTTATACTTCTGCATGGATGAATGAGACTCGTATATGCCTTAGGGAATACTGTGAGTGTCTGGTTTTCACAGGGAAGTGAGAAGTTTAGCCTGATCATGTAACAGTTTTGCACCAGCAGCTTTTGTGAGAGTAGAATTTATGGCATCATTTGAGCACCTCTGAAATGTTCTGTCCTTGATACACTTACACAATAGAGAAGCATTAGTTTAGCAGAGAGGGAAAGACAAACATAAAGATAAGAATTGTTTGCAACCCTAACCATTCTATGATTCTATGGTTTGACTCAGGAACCTTAGACGAGTTGAGATCCCAGGTCTAGTTAAGGAGTGGATCAGTACTTGTTTACTTAGATGAGCCTTCTAACAAAAGGTCATGATGGGGTTGCTAAGACTAGAGAAGAGAAGGGTCAGGATAGACGTTGCAGCAGCCTTCTGACACTTAAAGGGGACCTAGAGGAGACCATCAGGAATAGTAGTGAAATGAGGCAGAACAATTTCAGACTGAAAGAGGGTAGATTTAGGTTAGATATTAGGAAAAAATTCTTTAGTGGGTGATAAGACAGTGGAACAGGTTGCCCAGAGGAGCTGTGGATTCCCTTTCCCTGGAAGTGTTCAACGACAGGTTGGATGGGGCTTGGACCAACCTGGCCTAGTGGGAGGTGTCCCTGCCCGTGGCAGGGTGTTATCTTTAAGGTCTCTTCCAACCCAAACCATTAATACAATAACAATATTGATTAACTGTGTCTTTCATACTGTAACTGATAATTATTTGTAATAACTAACGACCTCGGTATTGTATGCTTTGTCCTATCTGTTTATTACAAGAACAACATGGAGTACTAACTTGGCATAACATGATGTGGACACGCACATGCTCTTTAGAGAAAACCATGGATGATCAGTGACCGTACGACACAGTTGGTCACAGGTGTGGACTTCTCTGCTGCTGCGTTGACACCCCAGGACAGGTTGGATGTTCTATGCATGGGGTAAGAACCACTTCCAATACCAACTTCAGCATCAAATTGCTCTTCAGAAAATTCTTAGGAGGCTATTAGGAGGTAGGACAGTACCTTCAGAGACCCACCAAGAAGGACAATAAAGGGCTTGCTACATAAGCAAACAAAGCACTGCCAGCCCAAGCTGGGAATTACTGCTCAGAGAAAGAGACCTCTAAGTGTGAGGGGCTGCCAAACCTTCCTGGTAGTTTGATTTTTTTCCCCATTAATCAAGAGGTCTTTGATTTTTGGCAGCCAAGATAGAGCAAGTAGCTGCACTCTATCTGGGTACACTTCTACACAAACATACCTGTCTCACAACCACTGAAAGCCAACCAACCCTAGAATTAAGCTTTACTGTAAAACAATGTAAGAATTTTTCTTCTTGAAACTGAAGTATGTGCAAAGTGAAAGAGAGAAGTAAAGAGCTGTGCAGACTGTCACACTGAGTAACTAATTTCCATTCAAAATTTACAGTCTTAGAGCTACTTTTCCTTTTAATCCTTATTGAGAAAGAGTTTGCATTATATTATTCAGTGTAAGAAGGGCAAAAACATGCATCTATGACTGCTAAAGTAATTTGGCCTTGCAAATCAAATGTTCTGGCCCATTGCTGACAGGATTAAATACTGCCAAACCTGTTCTTGTTGCTGCTGATGTATTGAGAATTGTCTATTCCCTTGCACCTGAACATGACTGGAAAGCTCCATCAGTTTGCTCTTTGGTACTGGTGTAACTAAAACTCTTAAAAACTCCTGCTTCTTGCACTCAGCCTATTTCACAGCCACGGTTCAAAGAACAGACATTTTTTTTTCTGGTTTTTTGTTTGTTTTTTTTTGGTTTTGCAAAGTCTTGTATTTCACATGGGTGAAGGAATTACACAATGAACAGAGTGAGTAGACATCTTATATGCCAAAGGGGTGATGAGAAGCAATGCTACGCATACAACAAACAAAAGCAATTTAATTTTAAGAATATATTATGACAGAAAACTGCTGTGCTTAAAATTTAATTAAGATTAAAGTATGATAAGAGTTTTTAGAATATTGGAAACTTATGCAGAAGTGTGCTATTATACTTTTGTCAGCAAATACAAGAGTTATGGAGAAAGGGAGAAAAAAACCCAAAATATAACAGTATTGATTCTGGAATGAGGTCCTACCTTCCATTAATACAGTCAAAATATCCCTTAAGATGGTGATGGTGGTTGCCAAAACAAAGATGGAAAACACAAATGTGCAGATTGGGTCAGCTATTTTGTATTCTGGCTAGAAAAATATGAACATATCACTTTGTTAATTTCCTTATTGTTGATTATTGCCATTTGTAATTTGCTAATCTCAAAGAATATTATATTCCATTCATCTAGTACAGAATCAATGCTCACCTCCTTTGCCAGCTAGGGAGCCTCAGCACAGGGCATGAAGGTGTATGGAAGAGGAAAAGGAAAGATACAGAAATATCCTCCTTGCAGATGAAACCCAAAGAAGCAAGCACTACATTCTTAACAGTCATTTCAGTTCCCAAGAATAACTCTCTTTGACTAAATTACAATGTATGTCATTAACACATAGCAATTATTTGCATAGTACCTGGTGTCACAATGCTATGAAAGTAACTGTTATCCTTAATTGTAAGGAAGGCAAGTGAACTAATAAAACTAACCTTAAAGAAGATGATAAGTGAGCTTATTAGCACACTAATACTCTGGAGTAGGTCTCCAATGGCGTGCACGAAGGCTGCCCGCACACTGGCGTTGCTGGGAGCCGGCGTCTCCAGAGTGGCTGACACGTGTTCCCTGGCCTGAGCCCCGTGGCTGTGCCCGTGGCTGGTCTGGTGCAGGATCAGGCTTAGTCTGCAAGAGAGGTAAAGCTGCAGATATGAGTAGGGTTATTGCATCTCTGAAAGCAGTGATGCCACACATGTTATCGTCCCTCTCACTCTGAATGCTGATCAGTAAAATCAAACATATTAAGTAAAAATACAGAGTGGTTAAGCAGGCAATTCCTAGTGTTTCAGTGTTTTACACACAAACAAGAATGTCTGTGAACAGAGGAATTAATAAGGCCTCATTTTCTATAGAGTTCTTGAATGTTGGGTCATGAACTGGTTGAAAAGAAGAAGTTGGAGAGTTGTGGTCAGTGGGACAGAATCTAGTTGGAGGTCTGTGACTAGTGGAGTCCCTCAGGGGTTGGTACTGGGACTGGTGCTGTTCAATATTTTCATCGACGACCTGGATGAGAGAACAGAGTGTGCCCTCAGCAAGTTTGCTGATGACACTAAACTGGGAGGAGTGGCTGACACACCAGAAGGCTGTGCTGCCATTCAGTGAGGCCTGGACAGGCTGGAGAGTTGGGCAGGGAGAAACTTGGTGGAATTCAACAAGGACAAGTGTGGAGTCTTGCATGTTGTGGAAGAACAACCCCATGTACCAGTACAGGTTGGGGGATGACCTGCTGGAGAGCAGTATAGGAGAAAGGGACCTGGGGGTCCTGGTGGACAGGAGGATGACCATGAGCCAGCAATGTGCCCTTGTGGCCAAGAAGGCCAATGGCATCCTGGGGTGCATTAGAAAGGGTGTGGTTAGTCAGTCAAGAGAGGTTCTCCTCCCCCTCTATTCTGCCTTGGTGAGGCCCCATCTGGAATATTGTGTCCAGTTCTGGGCCCCTCAGTTCCAGAAGGACAGGGAACTGCTTGAAAGAGTCCAGTGCAGAGCCCCAAAGATGATGAAGGGAGTGGAACATCTCCCTGATGTTCCCTGAGGAAAGGCTGAGGGAGCTGGGTCTCTTGAGCTTGGAGGAGGCGGAGGGGCGACCTCATCAATGTTTATAAATATGTTAAAGGCAAGTGTCTGGAGGCCAGAGATGGGCTTTTTCCAGTGATGTCTATCAATCGGACAAGGGACAATGGGTGCAAACTGGAACACAGGAGGTTCCATGTAAATATCAGAAAAAACTTCCTTACTATGAGAGTGACAGAGCACTGGAACAGGCTGCCCAGGGAGGTTGTGGAGTCTCCTTCACTGGAGACATTCAAAACCCACCGGGACATGCTCCTGTGTGATGTGCTCTGGGTGACCCTGCTCTGGCAGGGGGGTTGGACTAGATGATCTTTCGAGGTCCCTTCCAACCCCTAGGATTCTGTGATTGTGTTCTGACATCTAATAAAAAGTGAGATGGAGATTAATGTTCTCCTGGAGTTTGTGCATTCATAACTTCCCTTCCCAGTGTGGCAGCTAACAGAAGAAAGAGAGCAATTGCAGCCATCAATGAGAGCAATTGCAGCCATCAATGACACACTGCATCTTTCTTCTCTACCCCTTTCCGTATTCTCATGAAACTCATAAACGATATTTTTGAGACCAGTACCTCTCTATCACTTTTTATCAAACTATAGCAGCAGATTCAAGTTTCAAAATTTATTTGGAGAGAGTAAAAAGTAACTTACAGGATATTGGCAAGCACAGCACAAGCAGAGGAAATGAGCATCACTGTAGCATTGATATCATAATCAGGGTGTAGCAGCCTCATGCTAGCCAGATATATCAACACACCAGTCACCATCCAAATTATCATCATAGACATCAACGCAGCCACAATTTCTACGAAATAAAACAATCTGATGTGAACAGGTGTCATAACAGAAAGCTTCTTAGCCAAAAGAGTTACTTCTTGTGTGTTGGCAGCCTTGGTGCTCTCAAACAATGGGCCAAAATCCTTTCTGGTCATAGCAAATCCAGTGGCTGCCCAGGGCTGCCCTACCCATGTGGTTGCCTAACCCTGATCTTACTTCTGTCCCCTTTGCAGTGTTGAGTTAGTGAGGCATTTGAAGAAGTTGGAGAGATGAAACAGATTGTTTGAGGAGTTCTGGGAGCAGCAAAATAAGCTATAAAGGTAAGGAAGGATAAAAGAGCAATTCTTTCAAATCTTACATCGTTGCCTGGCACTTCCAGTAGGGTATGAGAAGCCCAGGAACCAGCCATCCTTCCCCAACAAGATTACTTTGATCACAGTAACAGAGGTTGGAGGGAAGGAGAGAGGCACAGCTCTTCCAAACCCACTGGCAGCTGTAATTCGCCTCTAACAGCCTCCCTTGCTTCTGTACACCTCTTGCCACTTCACACTCCAGAAAGGCAGTGACAGCCCTTGACAAGGTCCTGAGAGCAAAACCTCTCCTTTCTCTCTCCTGGTGCTCATCCTTCCAATGCCACAAAATATTTTTTGTGCCACTAGCAGTGATGAGAACAAAAGAAGCTATTTTTTCCCTGGAGCAGCAAAATATAATTTTGTCTCTATTTGCTCTGAGTTGAGCTCAAATAAATAAAATCCCCAAGGCCATCATTTGCTGCACTGCCATAGGCAAGGTTGAGGGATGTTTGTATGAACGTGCAACATGTTCTTAATAGGACCTGGGACTAGTAATTGCCACGTGACTTGAATGGGTAAATGTGGCTTTTTATGAACATACCAAGGAAAATAAAATTTCACAGTAAAGTGAAAGGCAGTAGATAGCCAGAAAGAGCAAAGTGCTTGCACAGACCTCCACTGTCAGTTCATGAAAGCAGCTGAAACTCATCTTATGAGTTGGAATATATTTTGATCAGTGTCACACCTTTTACAGCAGTCCAAGCTTCAGATACTTATTAAGTAACCATTTGTCTAGAACTGACAATGAATGAAAATGCACTGACAAGATTATCTGGTTTTACTTAAAGCTGAACGGAGAGAAGAAAATATAAAGCATACCTGGTGTTTATATTTTCTGCAAGTTAAAGTTGAAACCCTGCAAACTTGGCCCAGCTGAAGGTGCTGATGGCTCTGCTGTCATTGGCATGAAAGGAGCCAACAGCTTTTGTGAACACCTGAATGAAAGTCTATGTGTGTGTGCATATACTCCACAACTGAATGTGTTAGGGGTCATCTTTACCTACATAGGTGAAAATATGCATCACTTTTCAGTGCAGTGTATTAGCAAAAGCTTGGCTAAGCTTGCAGACCAGTTCAGTAGCACTAAATGCTGTACTCAATATATTCTCAGTCAAATATCTTCACAGCTACTGGCACTAATGAGAATGCAGCAAACAGCATTTTGAGACTCCTTGGAAGACTCTGGATCATACCAGAGATAAATTGAAGAGAGCTTTCCGACATGGAAGTAGGTCTGGCTCATACTATCAATCTCATTCAATATTGTGCTTCTCGCCATGTTGCTGAAAGCAGCTGCACACCCAAAGGGTTGTGTTGAACTGCTGCCCTGAATGATTCTGCTGCCTGATTCAAGCTTAGAAAACAGAAGGCATTCAAATGGCTCCTGCTAAACCTGAGCCCTGTCATATACAGCCTTTGCATGACACACCCTATCTGTCAGTCTGAGAAAAACAGTGAAAAATCAGCTTCCAGTGTAACTGAAGGCTGCAGCTGCAAGACCTTAGTGGTTTGCACAGAGCAACTCTGCCACCCACCTGACTGCCCTCAGCTACTCTATTAGGGCACCCACCTACAAATCATATGTATCATCATATATCTGGGAAAATAAGCAAGAAACAGGATAAATATAATGGAATGCAGTTTAATAGCCATTGGCATTTGATGCAGGGCTCTCTTTGCTACCAGTATAAAAAGACCATAAAGTATGGGTTCTGAAGTTCTGCATAGACATGACAAAAAACCCTAAAAAATCTAACACAGACTGAGGGTGACTTTCATACAATGCTTTGTCTACATCTCCTCATCAGCAAGAGAGAAGTTTCACTTTCATTTCCTCCCAGGCTAAGAGAGCATAAACCCAAAAAGTAATTATGGATCAAGCGAGGGGAAGCAGTAGTTTACTAAGGCTGCAAAATTCAGCTGAGTGTTGGCAACAATGCCAGCCGTACTTCAGTCATACTATACCTCCCTCTCATCCAACAGCCTGTTTCCAGCAGTGTCAGCAGAATATACGTAAGGAGCAATATAAAGACAGGACAAGTATGGCATGTGTCTTCTCTGGTGCATTCTGCAGCCACAGGCACCCTTAGCCTGCAGACAGCCTGAGTCAGAAGCTGCTTTGGGACCTTCATACTGAACATCCTTGAAGTATTTATCATCTGAGCCCTTCACTACTTCCAGGTGCATAGGTGTGCATAGCCATTTGAGATCCACTGACACCTACATGTGTGTCTTGACACAAGAGGTTTGGAAGTCATCCATGGCCTTCTAGGGTGGAGGTTGAAGTCTTTGTGGAACACATTGGCCATTTTGAATAACCCTAATCACATATGAGCAACTACACTGAGCCCTGAGACACTCATAATGGGATTCATTTCCAGGCTAAGTAAATGAGAATGTCTACATGTAGGTGTGAGCTAAGTGTATTGTGGACAATGGACATCAAATTAATGGTGATTCACACAGCTCCCTGCTCCATTGACTGACTGGAAATGCATCCTAGTTTCTTAATTATGAGTGTCTGGTGGTATTTGAGATGCCCTGGTCTTGTGTTTGGCATCCTGTGCAGCTTCCTGTGGGTCTTGTGCCACAGCTGCCATTCCCATGCATAAGTCCAAGACACCCTAGCACCAGACCTCTATGTTTAGGCAGCTGAATGGAGTCTAAATTTCTGCTAAACATATCGGAAGCTTGCACCTTATTCTTATATGTGCTCTCTTACATGTAGACATTGGTATTTAGGTGTCTAAATCTTGAACAGAATCATACAGCCAGAAATTGTTTCTGATAGTTAGTATTTTGTGTCTTATCTTTTTTAAAAGGATGTATGTTTGATTGTAAGGCTTTTGGTATTAGGTGTCATCTGTAAATATCCTGATTTTGGCTGAGGACAGAGAACCTTCAAAACCTACCAGTGCTTCCTTCTGATAAAAACCAGCAGTGATAAAGAGATACACAGGGAGAGGATTTAGAAAGTGGTAAATGTTAAAAAAGCTCACTTTTCTACAAAGATAACATGTTAGAATTGATATAGCATCATATACGTAATATATATATGTTATCATCCTATGGGTGGAGGAACCCTGTCATTTTTATGGGTATTGTTGCTTTCATAGAAACTGCTGTTTCATAGTAAATTGAGAACTCATCTTCCTCACACCCAAGTAACTGAAAGAAATAGCTGGTATCTCTGCCAAAGCTGGCACCTGCCCCAAACTGTATAAAGTAATTAACTGAAAGACACATTTTTAGACCAGAAATGACTGTGCTTTTTACTTCTTTGATGATCACTGGTTTGCTCTGTTTGTCATGTGTCCTGTGGGCTTTGAGAACATTAGTGCTCTGTCTCTAAATGTCTGCAGACCTATGCTGGACACCAGCACATTTCCCACTGCCCTTTTCTAAGGATTTCCCTCTCCACATTTCTTCATATTGTGACAATTTAGCTACCTGCTCGGTGCCACCCAAAAGTGAACTGCTTGGTGGGAGGTTTGGAGGCAAGCCACAGTGAGAAGAGGCTGATGAGGAAGCTTGCCAGGTCCACTAGGATGTGTGCAGCGTCGGTGATCACCGCCAGGCTCCCAGCGATCTGCCCACCTGTGTGAAACATGCAGCTGTATCATGGCTCTGGTCACAAGTTTGAGTCAACCAGATCGAACTTGAGACCTTCTTCGCTGTGAATCAAAGGGGATGTTCAGCTTTCAGGCATCTTAGACATGACACAAAACTCTGCAAAACTGTTTTGTGTCCCATTCATGCAGTGAAAGTCAGTAATAGAAAGACTTATGACAATCTTCCCTAGAGAAAGTCCTAAGGACAGGAAGAGTTGTGGCACAATAGTGCTGTGGTTTTATTACTGTTGGACTGTTTTACTGTGACTATTTTCGTATCAGATTTCTTGGTGAAAAGCAGTAGTGGGGATCATATTTCCAGTATCCTCCCACTATCTCTTCACAGATCACTGATATTTTTAGATACGTACAAAAACTCAAAGATGTAGCTTATGGGATTTGTTTCCTATTTGTTGTAGGAAAATAGGCATATTATTCCTGAATTAGGATGGCAGGATGCCCAACTATTTATTGGCAACACTAAAACAGGAGTAAAAAGAAAGGTCCCAATAGCAGAGCTGTGATAAACAACTGACCGTATTTGTGAGGGCATAGTGAAAAATGTTCTGTTTACAGGACTAATCTATCATGCATGATTTAGTTTAGATGCTGGAGCTGGAAAAATGTGGCTGGATGGCATTTTATGCTGGGGGGTTTTGGTTTCATATGAATTCTGAAAAAGAAAAAAAAAAAGAAGTCATTTTAGGCTATCAGAAACCACATTTCCTTTACTCAGCAAGCTAAATATTACTTTGCCAAATTCTTCTAACCATGTTAGAAGTTAAAGGCAAATCTAAAGAAACTAAAAGATTGCTCTAAACTACCCCATCTTCCAGTGATTGCAAGAGAAGAGAAGGATCCCAGGCAGAAAGCTGTCCTGCCAACTTGTTACAGCAGGGGAATCTTTGCAGCAGTGAAAATATAGAAAAATGGAAATGTGAAATAATGGAGCCAAAACATCTAGCTTCTGCTTCTAGCAATATATTTCCATCCTTCTTCAGTCATTCAGTTAATTTCAGCTCACCTTTTCTTCTGACCACAACTCATATGAGAATCAGTGAATCCTGAAAAACATTGTAAAATGCCTCTTTCAAACCTTAGACACCACTGCCAGAGGGACATGCAGATATATCTCATCTCCTTAGAGATGGAAAGTCTTCATGCCAGCAGGATGGACTGACTGACTGCTTTCCACCTATATGCAAATTTTAGATTAGAGTATCTAATAGTGTAAGGTTTGTCACCCCCAGAGAATGTATATTACACGTAGAAGGCTTTTTTTCCACCCTCTGTTATCTCCCTATTCATCCTGTTTACAGCTGCCTGAAAGTTATTTCCCAGAAGGGAGCAAGCACGGCTGCAGAATTTGGGGGCATCTCACTCCTTGCAGTAAAATGAAAAATTCAACAGAACTGGGATTTGCCGGAACACCAGCAGGTGTAAATTGCACATATACTTTTTGGTCGTGACACAGCTCCTAGGCTTTCCCTGTTTGCAGGGTAGCTGTTTCCCAAGAGGGAGGCAATTTTGCACAGCAGAGGGAAGCAGGCTTGTCTAGCACTGCACAGATGTTAACAGCCAAAGCATCAGCTACCTTTCAGCAAACAAATATGTAGAGCACAAAGTGCCTGCAAAACCCTATTGCATTTTAGATACTGTATTTCCATGTTCTGTGCCACAGCAATACAAAAGCTTGCTTCTATTTTGTAGTCTTTGCAAAAAATTGGCAAATAATTGTTTTATGTGTTGCTAGCTAATGGCTGCATGAGTTTCTGAGTTCTCAGTCTCCTTATCTAAGAAACCTGGTCAAGTCTTTATATTCTTTTTTGACATGATGATACATGCTGGGTTTGTGTCTCTTTCTAGTGCTCAAATGGAAATAAAGTGCTTTGAAATCCACATTTGGTCCTTAGCTTCTAAAAATCCTTGGAAAGCACTCTTGTATCAGGGCTGTACACAGAGTATCATTGGTTTGACTGATATCTCCAAATCTATGGAGTTTGTAACGGATCTGCATTAGAAGAACAGAAGATAATTGTCTTTTGGAGATAGCTAGTTTATCAGTCTCAGACAACCATGCCCATTTTATGAGGGCAGTAAGGTCCAGCACAGATGATTTGAGCAAAAATATCACAGGAGAGATCTCGGGATTCAAGGAAGCACAACTTTTCAACTTCTTTGAGAGGGATGCAGCTTAGTTTCTTCTGTCTAGGATAATAAAGACCACAGAAACTGTTTGCTCTCTAAGAGGAGAAGAAGGAGAACATGTTCTTTACTTTCAAGATAAAAGCCTGTTAAGGGCTTTTATTGCTATGTATCAACACTCCCAATAAGTGGCCTTTAGGACTTCCTACTACCCACAATGGATGTTTATAGTTTTGTATACCACAAAGCAGTAGAAACTGTCAGTCACTCAATGGTCAATCATCAGGCACAGGCTGCCTAGCCTAATGATAAAAAAAATTAAATGTATAGTTCATAATTACAAAAATCTCCACTGACTGCTGTCGGTAACTGCAGTTAATAACTGGTTTCTCAGAGTTTAATGGTCTGAAGCAAAATGGTCTTCAAGCCTGTTACTTAAGCTGTCACAGCAAAAAAGCTGTATGATTCATTAAGCAAAATGAAACATTTAGTTAACATATCATCTGTCCTTCCAATTATCCTCTAGCATTGCCACTTTCACCAGACATAAGCCTACTGATTATACGGTTTTGTTAATAATGCATTACTTCTGGCACTGGAAATTACTGCATGGAGATCAGTGGAGTGCACTGCTTTTCATGGGGGAAATGCACGTGACCTACAGACAATGGGGCTTCACAGGGATGAAGCGTCTGGGAGGGGCGAGTCAGAGAATTCCCTACTGGGTTTGGCAGCCAGGGAAGAAGGCGGAAATGAGGTGGCTCTTTCAGTGCCTCCACTTCTTACCTATGGGGAAGACAAAGCCTTTCTCTTTAATTTCCTTGGCCTCCAGAGATGCTGAATCTGGGAAAACATGGGTTTCAGGGTCCTTCCTTGCTGATTTTTGCTACATCCCCTGTGGCACATGTGGCAAAAGTCTGTGGGACCCTCATGCCTTACCTCACCTTACTGCAGAGAAGGGCAAATTAAAGATCCAATAACTATTAGGTGTGTACAAATATCACAAGAGCCACGCAGAGAGCAGATCAGTGGGACAAAATGAAAGCTAATGCTCTAGGAGTGAGTAAAATACTTATCTTTGGCATTGTAGGATGGGTCCAGAAGCAAAAGCTAATTAGACAGGAAAATAATCTTCCACTGATCCAGAGACACACCAGCAGGCCAATTTAAAAGATAAATGTGCCCTAGTATAAATACATTGAGTTAACTGAAGAAAAGCAGATGGTGAATCTGGCCCTGGGTTTTCCTCGATACTGTAAAGACAGTTTCATTTAATATCAGATCCAGCTGATAGCAGTCTTCTTCAGTGCTGAGGTCTCATTGGCCTGAATAAACATGTTCAATTTTTTAATCTTAAAAAAACCAAACAAAAACAAAAAAAATCCCACAAAAAAGTAACCCAATTTATTAGAAACCTTTTATGACACATTGCTAAGACATGCTAGCCACTTTTAGCCAAATTTAAAGACCTAGGAGAAGGGTGTAGACCATGTTATCCTTATATTCCTACCCAGATGCAATCCTTAAACAAATACATGAAAATATTTTAGTAGTTTTACCTTAAAACCCCACAATTCTTTTAAAGATTAAGGAGAAAGGAAAGTTATTTTGTCCCAGGTGGGTTCACCTCTGTGCATCATGGGTCCCTGCAGTCAGAGTAGGTGCAAAAGGGCATGAATACAGCTGTGCTGGGCACCAAACTGAGCTCTCTCTGAGCAAATATACTTCCCTGTAATCTCAGCAATCATGAAGAAAATGCAAATTACTGATGCTATACAGAGCTTTCTCCTGGCTTGATGCTGCTCCCTTTTTCTGTTCTCATAGGTCTGTGAGTAGCTGTGACAGTGATGATACACTGGATTAGCTTCAGTATCTTCTTCCTCCTGCTGCTGCCTCTCTTCATTTAAATTCTTCTGATGCCAGCTCATCCTTTGGGATTGAAAGAAACAGAATGTTAAAAAAGAAAAACCCTGATTATTTGGGCATCCAGCCCTGCAGCCTCAGAAACTATATAATTAATGCTTTTGAAGGATTAAAGCCGCATTGGGAACAGTGGAGCAGGTCACAGAAGAGGTTTGCTAGCACAAGCAGGGCTCTGTGGGAGGGAGCTGCACATGAAGTGACTGCTCTCCTCATGTTTCCCAGCTCTTTGGACTCTTCTACATCATTGAGCAGTTTATGAAGCACAGGGTGACTTTCTTAGGCTGTGTATTTAATGCACATCATATGATATTAAAAAAGCTGTACTTCATGCAAATAGTAACCAAATTCAGCATAGCATGGAGACAATTTTACAGAAAATGTCAGTTTTTTATTGCCAACAACTTTGTCAGGAAGACAATTAAAAAATAATAATCTTTTTCTCAAATATAATAGACTAAAAATAATTTCTCTTCTCTCTTTGCATGTCAACTTTTTTAATCTCAAATTTTCGTATCTGTACAAAAAGTATCAATCTTCTAGCAGGGCTCTAGCGTGAAAAATCTTAGCCTAAAACTTTCAAAGACACTTAAAAAATCCAAGAAACCAGTTCTCCATAATACACTGACCTCTTTGTTCCACTAAATTCATAGAAGGTAGAGAAGTTCAGCAGAAGTTGTTGGTTGAGCATCACTCAGATGACATCACAAGATGATTTCACAGCCAAATCTGATCTGCTACAAAAGCTCAGTGCTTCCCTTTTTCTTCACAGGGAATATGGGATGGGGTTAGAGAGTTCTAGGGCTGAGCACATTGCACTGTGACAGCAGGAACTCCTGAATGACCACGACATCTAGTGCTTTCACTAGAGCAGCTCAGTGACTACCTCACTTTATTCTAGGACGCCCCAGGGTGGTTTGCTAAGCAAGGACATTCCCGCTTTCTTATCTCTCAACTGAGAAGAGGCAAATTGGTCAAAAAAATCCCCTAAACCACATCCCAGGAAGTTCTACTGAAAACTATTGTGTTATGTCTATTCAGATATAACATTGGTTGCCACAGCTGCTCCTAATGTGATACCCCCACTGGTAAAATATCCCCTGTCATGTACTGAGTCTCTTGGGAGAGCCCTGTGGCATCAAAAGGTGAATTCTGCCCAGATGCACATGCACAATGTCCCTATAACCATGTGCTGCAACTATTTGAGGTCTGTGTGTGCAAGGCTATAGTCAGCACACCTGTCTGTGAATGCAGCAAACTCCACGGCTCTTTGAGTCTGAAATGAGCCTGAGGGTATGACATGAAGCTGGGCTTAGCTGCCCCCAGAAATAACAGCCTCTTTTCCCCATTCTGACTAAAGAATTCCCTTTGACACCAGAAAAGGTTGTTTCTTTGGTTGCTGGCAGACCTGTGCTTTGGGAGGTACATGGATCTTGGTGACTTTCTGTAGCATTTCTGCACTGTTTATGGAAGTGTGAAGATGCCTAACATCCTACTGAAAAGAAACCATGCCTTTGGCTGCCAATCTGTAGCAGCGGATGTCAAGAAAAAAACTGCACTGAAGTCATGAACTTTTTCCAGCTGCCTTTTTGGGCGGCCAGAGGGGGCTGTGGCAGCTCAGGAGGTTCAAAGTCCTGCCTGGTGCCCCACAGCCCGCACCCCACCAATGGGCCAGAGGCAAAGGCAGCTGCAGAGCTGTGGGTGCCTCAGCCCCTTGTGTTCATCAGCACCACAGAGGTGCTGAAGGTGATGAAAGGAGAAGACCTGACCCCCCTTGGCAGCCCAGCCCTGCAACCGTAGATAATCAGTGTGGATTTGGTTTTGTAAATATTATTGAGATGTTCCAAGGAAGCAACAGGTGTCCCTGAGTCAGCTTGTTTCCCAGTCAGGTTAGCAAGTGGTCTCTGTTTGCTCAGGAGAGGTGACCAGGTCCCTCTGTTACATGGGGAGCTTGCGTGAAAGAGCAGCTGGTCAGATTTGGTGCCTGATGCCTGAGGACAGAGAGTTTTCTTAATCCTTTTCTCAGAGTTTTCCTTTATTTGCCCCTCAACAACAAATAAATGGGAGCTGGGCTGCTTGCAGAATGAGCTGCCCATCTGGCAGCTGGGGTCCCCAATAGGCAGTCTTTCTCCAGTCCTTTAGTTTGACATTCATCAGACTTCTCATGTGCACTGTGTCACTTTTGTACAATATTTTCCTGATGTATTTGCCTCAGAAGATACTACAAATTGATTCCTTCCAGATGGATGAATAAAATACTGTAGCTCTCTCACTGTCCCCTGGAGATCAGGGCATACGAGTTTTTCTTTCTCATGATCCCTCTCTGGAGTTAACTTCCAACGCTTTTCTATAGTTTGCATGTAAAATTAATTTCCCTTTAACTCAGTTTTCATCAGCTGGCATTGAACATTAAAATCATCTTAACAACATAAGTCAGCAACCTGTCAGGAAAGGGATGCCAAAATTACCCCTGCAGATTTCTGAGCCACCAAATCCTTTCCTTGCTGTTAACAAAATAGGTCGCTTTGTGACCCTCCTGTTTTTTTCATCTTTGAGTCACTCCATCAGCTAACAAAAACTCAGAGTACCACTGAGGAGCTGGAAAGCACCATCCACAGATCTTGTTGAACAGATGCAAAAGCAAACAGAGACAGCGTAAACCCACAAATGTCACATCTTTCTGTCTAAAGGGTATCTAAATAAAAGAAGCCCAGTTGTCAGAGGTGGTGAGCATTCTCTGCTCCCTTTGAACTTGCAGAGCTGCATCTGGCCCAATGAGTTAGGAAAACTCCTGCCAGCTCCTGTGCGTAACCATTATTTTTTTCCTCCAAGAGCAACCTGCTACTAATTAAAAGAATCTAAGAGACAGTTTTATAAATGTGTGAATCAAAAGCTTAAAGTGCAGAGATCAGCTCTGTCAAACCATAAACCCCTTCTGAGTCTGTTAGAGCAAGATGTAGCCTTTGAGCATCAGATTTCCACACCAGTACATGGCAAGCAGAGTCCCAGATTAAAAAATAATCTCCATTTCAAATTCTCTTTGTAAAAATGATAGTTGAGTTAACGTCATAGAAAGGCTCCTACTGATTCATGCCCAGAAGGGAGGAAGGAGAAAATATTAATACATATTGCAGATTCTATACAAATCATTAGCAAGAGCTTTTGATTACAACTTCCTTTTGTTTGTTTTCCCTAGATCTGCTGGGTGCCTTGATCTGCAGGCTGATGGGAATAATTGCTATCCTCCTAGACCATTATGAGAACCCCAGTCAGAAGAGCAACATGTGGAATCATTGCACTTCCCACAGGACATCATCTCCTTCTCAAGGGAAAATAGTAATTTTTGCTGCCTGAAAGGATAATGAAACTGCCTTCAGAGAAAAATTTATCAAAGCTACAGTCACTTCTCTTATACTGGCACTGCTCTGATTTCATCTGAGATCTGTTTATAGTCTGGCTGTACAGATTCTTCTTTTCCTTATCGTGGGCACAAAACAAAGGCAAATATTTATATATTTGTGTACATTTAGATATCTACTAGATGGGAATTTGTCCTTTGGTTGTTTTCTTTAGTCTCATTTTGAGAGCCTGATCACGTATGCATAGATGTATTGTGAATAAATTTCCTTCTGCAGAACAGTACAGCAATATCTACTCTGAGTTATACCCACGGTATAAAGTATCTGAGTATCCAAACAGCCAAGTACCCAAACTCTGTTATGAGCATAAGGGGATACATAAGGGCAAAGCACAAGGGAACAAGTCCAGAGGGCTGCTGCTCCACAGTTGCACCAATCTGGAGGCTGGGAGGTGACTAAAGCAGAGCTTGTATCTAATAACACTTTACAGATCTTTCTTCCAGGAACCTGCCTGACTTGAAAGTGGCGAGTTCCACAGTTTAATTATTATTCATGTGGAAATAATGCATCCTTTGTTACTTATAAGTCATCTGCCTGATATTTTAATTAGTTCTTGTACTGTTAGGAATAATTAATTATGATTCCCTGTTTACCTTCATCACATCATTCATGATTTTATGTAACATTGCTATACCCCTGAATGATCAATATCCTGAGCTGGTGTCCTAGTTATTTAGTTTCTGTTTTATGGCTCTTAGAATCTCAGTTTTAATTTTGTTTCCAAAATGAAATGAGAATAACTGAAGTGGGCATAATGGAGATGGTGTATTGCCAGTACGGAGCAGACACAGTCCTTTCTGCAGGGTCCTCAGGACACCTAAGATAAAGGCAAAAGCAATGGGATGGGTTCTGCTGGGTCCCCTCAGGAGATATAACAAATGGGTAAAAATCCTTCCAAAGTCACCATAAAAACTGAAAGTTTTCCTGGGCATTGGCTTCTGCAAAGCACAGAGTTGTGAAAAGCCTTTATTTGATATGGACTCATTGATCTCGTAAGAGTTTTCATCTCCCTGCTTTCTTGTCATAGAAAATCAACCTCCACCTGAAGAAATAATCTCCTAGGTCCACTTCAAGCTTTTTGCCTTCTGGCATGAGCCTACCAGACAAGAATCAATTACAAGCCTAAGGCTTCATTGACAGACAGGAATACCTATAGGTCAGGTTAATGACCTCTGTTAAAAACTTTTACATTAAAACATGCCCTAAGGTTTTTACACATTTCCTGCTTTTATCATTGCCTCTTTTTTTTTCCCCTTTTTTTCTTGTCTCTTGTCTTCTCAGAAACAAAATAAAGCAAAAAATCTTGAGACTGTAAGACCTGAGTTACACTTGTGTGATGGCATTCAAAACTTCACTGTATTGACATAGAAAGAACATGATCAGAAACCCAGTTGACAGTTGGACTGGATGATCTTAGAAATCTTTTCCAACCTTAATTATTCTACGATCCTATGATTCCATATCCATGCTGAATCAAGCCAAAATCTAGTTCTCAGCACAGCTGGTACAATCTAATGCAAATCCACTGATTTTTAAGTGAGATACTGAGTATTTCTGGTCAATGTTACTGTCAATACTTCTGTGAATCTATGGTCAGAAAGACATAAAATCATCTGGCCTGTATTCATTCATGGAAACTTGAAGAATTTGGTCAAGACATTTCTAGTCTTTGCTATATGGTTGTCTAGATCACTAGATAGGTGATAACAAATCAAAAGAAACATAACAATTGATTAATCATCTGAAGAATTTATCCTCTTCCACCATAACCATTGACTGTAAAAAGTCATAGAAAACTATCTTAGATACTTACTTCACATCCAAGTTAAAGACAGATGACATGAATCTCACTTCATATGCCTTACAGACAACATTTTTGCATAAGGTAGGAGGTTCTGAGCATGCAGCTTCAGACACTGTTACCATTATGGTTCATATGCTTCCTGGAGTCTGATGAGAAGTGGCGTCCTATCCTGGGACCAGTCCTATGTAATAACTTTGTCCTTTTTTGGAGGAGGAGTTGGTGTGCACCCTGATCAAGTTGGCAGATGATGCCAGCTTGGAGGTACAGCTCATACATTGGAGAGTGAGCAAGGCTGCCATAGGCAGACTGGAGGAAGGGGCCAATAGAATCACAGAATCACCAAGGCTGGAGAAGACCTTTTAGATCATCAAGTCCAGCCTATGACTTAACACAACCACACTGGCTAGACCATGGCACTAAGTGCCACATCCAACCCTTCCTCTAACACATCCAAGGACAGTGCCTCCACCACTTCCCAGGGAAGCCCATTCCAATGTCTATTCACCCTCTCCATGAGGAAATGCTTTCTAATATCCAACTTAAACCTCCCCTGGTGCAGCTTCACGTCATGCGCTATCTTCTTGTCACTAGTTGCGTGGGAGAAGAGCCCAGACCCCACTTGACAACAACCTCCCTTCAGGTGGTTGAAGAGAGTGATAATGAACCCCCTGAGTCTCCTCTTCTCCAGGCTGAACAACCCCAGCTCCCTCAGCCTATCCCTATACGACTTTCCCTCTAGTCCCTTCACCAGCCTCGCTGCTCTCCTCTGGACCTGCTCAGCACCTCAAGATCCTTCTTGAAGTGCGGGTCCCAGAACTGGGCACAGCACTCAAGGTGAGGCCTCACCAGTGCTGAGTACAGGGGGAGATTTACATCCCTACTCCTGTGGCCACACTATTCCTGATACAAGCCAGGATGCCATTGTTCTTCTGGGCCACCTGGGCACACTGCTGGGTCTGGTTCAACTGGTTGTCAACCAGTACCCACGGGTGTCTCTGCTGGGCTGCTCTCCAGCCACTCTTCCCCCAGCCTGTAGCGCTGCCTGGGGTTATTATGGCCAAAGTGCAGGACCCTGCACTTGGTCTTGTTGAATTTCATGCCACTGACCTCAGCCTATCGATCCAGCCTGTCCAGGTCCTCCCACAGCTTCAGAGGGAATCTTTAGATTAATTAGGCAGAAATTCTTTAGTGTTAGGGTGGTGAGACACAGGTGCAGGTTGTCCAGAGAAGCTGGGAGGCTCCATCCCTGGAAGTGTTCAAGGGCAGGTTGAATGGGGCTTGGAGCAACCTGATCTAGTGGGAGATGTCCCTGCCCATGGCAGAGAGGTTGGAATTATATGATCTTTAAGGTTCCTTCCAACCCAAACCAGTCTGTGATTCTATGAGATCAATAAATTGTCACAGGTTTAGCAGAGGACCACCATGGTGGTTGAGGGCTTGAGCATTCAGTATTGGAAGAGATTTCCCAGACAGGTCATGCAGTCTCCATCCTGTGAGAATTTTTTCAAGGTTAGACCAGATAAAGCCATGAGCAACTTTTGTTTAATCTCTTGGTTGACTCTGCTTTGAGTAGAAGGTTAAACCAGAGACCTCCTGAGGTCACTTCCAACCTGAATTATCCTGTAAGTCTACAGCTGACCTCATTTTCAGAGAGCTCAGTTAAATCCCATACTCTTGTAAGCATTTCAAGTTTGGCACAGGAGACAATGCATCCAAACCCACTAGTGACTACAGGCAGGTTTAGCAAGTACAAAACACTCTCCCCCTCCAGCCTGTGTGCAGGGAATGGGGCCTGTGTTCAAAATTACTACTCACAGGGTTAAGATAAAACTAGTTTTGTTCCCTGTGTATTGTAATAATGGCATTTATTAAAAAGAAAGTGTCTGGGGCATGGCAAAGAAATAAGCAATCTGTGTGCAAAATAAATTCCGTTGAAAGCATTAGAGTTGTTCATTAAGCCTACACACAGGGAATGGAAAAATGTGGTAATTTATACCAAAGGCTAAGATGAGCTTATTGCTACTGATCGGCTTAAGACACCTGAAGCTGTGGAGGCAGCTGGTCTGTGCAAGCCCAGGCCCAGCTGGCTGTGTCGTCCAGCCCCCAGGCCAGCTCCTGGGGGGCTGCCTTTGGCCCCCAGGGTGGCACCCTGGGGTGCTGGGCTGCCAGGGGAGCAGAGCCAGGGCTTCCCCTCAGCTGGCAGCTCTGCTGAACAGGGGAGAGGCTCCAGCTCCCAGCCCCATTTCTGGTTGTTGTAGGGACAGAGTCATTACATTGTGTAGTTAGTAAAAGCTGCCCTGGTTAGAACAGCTGAGAGGAAGGGCAGCACAAGTGCCACATGCCTGGAAGAGAAGCCTTCCTTCTCCTGCTGAGCTGTATTACCCCTGCCATAAATCAGCAATCTCAGGACCTTTGCTGTGGAGCCCTCCTGGGACTGGCCTGCTGGGCATATTTGCAGTGATCACCCCACCAATTGCAATTGTTGCAGTGATTAACCCCAACCAACTTAAATCCTAAATTAAGAAAAAATAATTAGAAAGAACTTGTCTCCTCCACAAGGTGAGTCAGCACTTAGATGGGAGGTTGAGGTGATTCTTGCTCCCAATGTGCATCCTACCTCTCTTCTCCCTGGGGATATTCTCTGTTCCTGGTGATTCTGGGAGAAAAAGGGCTCCCTCACAAGATAGCCTAACAACTGTCCCTGTCTCGGGGCACCTCTTCCTGTGTGGTGTAAAAGGTTTGTCCAGAGACATCCTTATGTCCAGAGGCAGCAAGGGGCCAAAGGACCTCAATCACTGAAACTGTGCCTGCAAAACTGCAAAACCAAAAAACTCTGAGTTCTTCAGTAAGTAAAATGAATTGCAGAATCATATGGGATAATTCTAAAATATAAATATTACCACAAAAGTAATTTTGGACAGTGTCATGTATATTTATGGAGCCATGTAATAATATTTAATAACACAGACACTCAAATGACTAAAATATGGTGGCAGTGACCCAGTATAAGAACATGGAGAGATAGATTTCCATTTCAACTGACAGTGTTTATGCCAAGTTTCTGTCCCACATGTTTTAAGAGAGCCAAGCAATAAATAACCTGAAAACCAATGAGATAATGGAAATGTCAAGAGGTGCTAAGCTGTAACTGAGCATCTATTTTCTTTTAAAAATACTTGCAGGTCTGAGTCAAGAGGAAGAATGAAAATAAGTTCAGCTGAAAAACTGTTTTGTGATAGACATTTATACTCATTTTTTAACCCAAGCTACAGCTTTTCTCACCCAGGCAAGCATTTACTCACAGGACTTCCAGCACACAAGAGGTACATCAGCTTCAAGTCTGGTAGACTATTCATATGAATAAAGTTTTGCAGGATCAAGTCTTTAACAGCATTGTATTCTTTTCACACCAAATAGATTATTTAGACATTCAAGCATGAAGGAGCCTTGAATCAAACATTGTGTCAATAGCACTATTATAATTCAGTCTAAAATTGCAGTATAATCCATGAGGTTTTGTATCCTACAATAAATCTGCTTAAGCTTATAAAATACATAGCAGGAGACACTTGCTTCAACAGTAGATTGGTTCAATCCATCACAGATGCAGACATACCAGGCTGCTGCCTAGTAAATACATCTAGTAAAAAACACTTTAAAAGAAAGTTTGGAAAGGGAAAAAAAAAAATAATCAAACAAAACTTTTTGAAAGTAACGAAAGACGTTCCCTGAATGCAGCGTGAAACTCCCCACGCTTTGACTCCTGCAGCCTGTCGGCAGATCAGTGATCTCATATTGCTCTCAAAGGCATAGCAATGGCAGTGAAGGAAACAGAGTTGTGTTACCTGTCTAGGGCCAAGGAGTATTTGTTGGTATCCCTTTCACTCACAAGGCAAATTTATTGCAGCATAATCCATGAGGTTTTGCATCCTACAATAAATCTACTAGGATTATAAAATACATAGCAGGAAACACTTGCTTTAACAGTAGATTGGTTCAATCCATCAAGGATGCAGACATCTCAGCCTGCTGTCTAGTAAATGCATCAAACATTTAATAAGGAAGTTTGGAAAGGGAAAAAAAATCAAACAAAACATTCTGAAAGTAGTGAAAGATGTTCCCAGTACACACTGTACTTGGACTCCAGCAGCCTCCCGACAGATCAGTGATCTCGTATTGCTCTCAAAGACAAAGCAATGGTAGTAGAAGGAAAGAGAGTTGTATTACCTGGCTAGGGTCAAGGAGTACTTCTTGGTGTCCCTCTCACCCACAAGACAAGCTCTTTCGAGACCCTTTTTGGCAGCCATGAGGAAAGTGAGTGGGGTTTTGCTTGGGTTTTTCCCCCCTTAAACTCTCCTTTCTCTGTTGGAAGCGGATGTGGGCAGAAATGTCCTCGCGACTTATGCAGAAGTCTCTGCCAAATATTTTTAAATGAAAAGGTTTTAATAATCTTCTCAATAAACCCACTGGGGGAGAAAGCTGCTTTCCTAGGGCTGGTGGCGTCACTAACATGCCAAACAGCAACTTGCTGAGCATGTCAGACTGGGGGGTTTGGGGCCTCCCTCTCTTTTTTTTCCCTTTTCCCCCCCCATGCTCGATGCCGGGCTGCGGTCCCTGGGCAGGCAGTGGGTGCCTGCTCTCCCTCTGGCTGGGGTCAAACGCAGCCGTGCGCACCCTGACATGCACAGGCGCTCTGAAAGGGAGGAGGAAGGTGATTAAAATGGCCTGATTTGCCTGGAAACAGTCAAACCACTGTTTGCCTTTCTGCTCGCTCGGCTTGGGAGGAAAGTACATCTCCCTCACCCTGGCTTGGCGCAAGCCTCTTTAATCTAAGCGATCGCTCTGAAGACTTATTTCTACCCCTGGCACGTTTGCTCCTAACAGTTTGAAACAGAAGACACTGCTTATTATTGCTGTTTGCAACACAGGTTATTGAAATCTTCATTTTGCCAGGAAGGACTGTGGGTTGTTGTTTCTGCTTTATTCTGTTTGTTAGTTCTGTCAACAGCCACCGTCCTTGGAGAGGAGAAGACCTCCGGGCTCACCTCTGTCCCAGCCTGGCCTCAGACACCTTCTTTGGTGCTAATGGGTAATTTTGTGCTGGTGCTGTTTGTGTTTTATCATATACTCATCAGAAACAGACCACGACTGAGAGCCCAACCCCTGCACTGCCTTCACAGCAGAGATTAGAAATAGAGAGTGAGCAAATGCTGGGTGCTGCATTTAAATTCTGCATCTTTTATTACCATGGGTAGCCTAAAGTGTGTATGATGAGCTGGGATCTCCCCTCCCTTCCCCCATCTTGCAAAACATGTACCTGGTCTGAGACTCATGTGGGCAGGCAGTATATTTGTGAATCATATAAATGCAAAATATTGGTTTTATGCCATCAGAGATCCACATGTTGCCACCCACATGTCAGCTGTGCAAACACTTCCCTCGAGCCTGTGAGCCAAGGAGCTGATGGTATCTCAAACACATTTCTGAGCAGCCACCAGCAAGCGGCAGAAATACATTATTTTTCCACATAATTTTTCCAAAATGCGTTGTTGCCTCTGTTCCTCTAATGTCATTTTCTCAATAACCTTTTTCCAGGTTTTATACCCGCCCACACACCCTTATAAGGCCCTTTGGTGGAAGAGATTGGTTTTCTGACTCATTCCTGGGACTTCCTAGAATCTTCTGGGCATTAAATAGTTGCTCTTCCATGTTTTTTTTAAAGTTACAGCCACTTACTTTCTGGGCGCTGACACCTAACGTGGATGGTTGGTGAGGCTGGTTAAGAAGAGATTCAGGTTCAAGTATTAATAGCATAGACCCAGGACATTTGCAGAAAACTTACAAAACAGAAGTACCCCATTACTTGCCACCACAAAAATGCCATTAAGTAGCAATTTTATTCTGCCATTGGGAGACAAGGAAGGCAGCCTTTCCAGCTGTGTGCCCTGGAACCTGATACAGGCTTATAGATCGTAGCCAACAAGGGCTTCTGCTGGCTCTCCATCCCATAAATGTCATTGTCATTGCAGTGTCCCTGTGTGCTTCTTCAACTCATCTTTCCTTTAGAAATCATGACACATCAACATCCTGTCACAGACCAGGGGGTGCCTGAAAAATAAACCTGGGACCTCATTTACAATGGATCTCAGACTTCCTAAGGTGCTAAGCCAAAGTATCAGGTTTAAGCAACCCCAAATCAAGGAAAATTTAAAATCCTCCTCATAAGATTACAGATAAAGCCTGCTTCTGTTTCAAATCACTGGAAGCATGTAATATTTGTTAATGAGATAGATGAGTTTCCACCATTTTGCAGAAGAGGTTTGAGCCTCAGGTGCGTGCCAGCAAACAAAGCCATAGATCATTTCCAGCATCTAATCTAGACCTTTGTTTGTGTTTATTGTTGTCAGTGCTGATGGTTGTGCTTCTCAGGAGACAGGCTATGAGGCAGGATAGAAAGGAATCTCTTCAGAGGCTTCCACAAAGACTTGGGTTTCCTCTTTATACAGACTCTGAAACTCATTAAGAAAGAGACAGCAGCTGTCTGTGGAATTTCTGCTTCAGAGAAATTATTCAGACTATCCATCCCAGCTGAAACCAGGACATCATCTCAATAAATTCATCTTTTGCTTTCAATAATAATGCAGTTTGCTTCTGAGTCTACATTAAAAATGTCACATATCCAATCATGCCAGTTCTAATGACCTTAGTCAAGGACATTTCTCAAAATTTGCATCCCAGGCAGATGTGTGAGGCATCACACTGGCTTTCATAAATGAAAGCCCCTCATCATTACTCTCCGAAATCTCCATCAGTAAAAAAAGCATATCCTTGATCCCATTTTAACTTTAATCAGCCACACTTTAAAAAGGAAAAAATAAAAATTCTCATCCTGTCGTTATAGGAGTAGACACTGACAGCTCAAATGTACAGAGTGAAATTCAATGCATCTGTTAATTGAAAATGCCAGTAAAATCAGTCAATTTTACCAGAGATGAGCCATCCTAGAGATCATCTGCAAAGTTCTTCTCCACTTTTCTCCAACATCAGCTCGAGTAGCTCCATACTGCATTGCCTGAAACCTAGGGATCCAGGCATGTGTGATTTCTGGGGCTTGATGGTTACTTTGCATACAGAGCAAGAACATGCTTTTTCACCCAAAGGAGCTCCAGTGCCTTTGACTGGAACCTCTCCAGACATCTGTCATTTTGGGATTCAAGACTGGAGGCAAGACAAATTGAGAGGAAAAGCACTTCTCTGTTGTTGTGAAACTAGTAATGCAGTAACATTTTATAAGTGCCTTTCAAAAGGAAAATATTTACCCTGATTTAAAGCCAATTTAAAATAATTTAAAGAATGTTAATATTCAATATTTTCACATACTCAATTTTTAAACTTCAATATTTTTATCTTGGATTTGGCACCGATGCTTCAAAAGAAGTGAGACTTTTGATAGCCACTCACTATGTCTCTACTGAGGGATAAAAGCCCTCTGCAATATCTTAGATGGGTATTTCAAATTACAAAGAGTAGTTGGACATAAAAAAACCCTTCTTTTTACTTTTCAGGTCCTTGTCAAAGAAATCTGAGTTTGTTTCAGGTGTGAGGATCTAGCAGAAACAGCATGGTGCCATTTTGTGGTGTACACCATTACATTCAACAGTAGAACTCTATGTTACTATAAAATTAAAAATAAAGAGGAAAATAAAGAAGTGATTGGTGACAGCCACCATGGTTTCACTAAGGGTAAGTCATGCCTGACCAATCTGGTGACCTTCTACAACAAGCCTACAGAGATGGTGGCAGAGCAACTGATGTCATCTACCAGGGTTTGTGCAAAGCATTTGACACTGTCCCACATGACATCCTGGTCTCCAAACTGACAAGGCAGGGATTTGACAGATGGAACACTTGGTGGATAAGTAATTGTCTGGATGGCCACACCCAGAGAGTTGTGGTCAACGGCTCAATGTCCAAATGGAGGCAGGTGATGAGTGGTGTCCCTCAGGGGTCAGTATTGGGACCAGTGCTGCTGAACATCTTTGTTGGAGACATGGACAGTGGGATTGAGTGTATCCTCAGCAAATTTGCTGATGATACCAAGCTGTGTGGTGTGTTTGACACCCTAGAGGGAAGGGATGCCATCCAGAGGGACCTTGACAGGCTGGAGAGGTGGCCAGTGCCAACCTCATGAAGTCCAACAAGGCCAAGTGCAGGGTCCTGCACCTAGATGGGCACAACCCCAGGCACAAATACAGGCTGGGGGAAGAATGGTTGGAGAGCAGTCCTGAGGAGAAGGACTTGGGGTGGTAGTAGATGAGAAGCTCAACATGAGCCACCAGTGTGTGCTGGAGCCCAGAGAGCCAGTTGTGTCCTGGGCTGCATCAGAAGTGTGGCCAGCAAGGCCAGAGAGGGAATTCTGCCCCTCTGCTCTGCTCTGGTGAGACCCTACCTGGAATACTGTGTGCAGTTCTGGGGCCCCCAGCACAAGAAGGATATAGACCTTTTGGAGAGCATCCCGAAAAGGGTCACCAAGATGATCAACAGCCTGGAGCAGCTCTGCTATGAAGACAGGCTGAGAGATTTGGGGCTGTTCAGTCCAGAGAAGAGAAGGCTCCAGGGAGACCTTTTAGCACCTTCCAGTACTTGAAAGATAGTGACAGGACAAAGGGCAATGGTTTTAAATTGAGAGAGGGGAGATTTAATTTAGATATTAGGAAGAAATTCTTCACTATAAGGGTGATGAGGAACTGGAATGGGTTGCCCAAGGAGATTGTTGATGCCGCATCTCTAGAGGTTTTTAAGGCCAGGTTGGATGAGGTTTTGTGAATCTAGTGTCTAGTGGTGGGATTCCCTGCTCATGGCAGGGGGGTTGGAACTTGATGATCTTTAAGGTCCCTTCCAACCTTAATGATTCTATGATTATTTGATTCTACAAAATTAAGTGGGAATACTTCTATAGAGGCTGGAGCCTCAAGTTAGGAGTATCAGTCACCTACTCCCCACACAGGGAATTGTCCAAGCTTGGAATATTTCTTAACTTCCTGGTGAAGCTAATGGCATGAGACAGCCCCTCCCAAGATGGGCATTTCTGAAGGATGTCACGATGTTGCTTTTGATAGAGAGAGGGCTCAGGGTGCCCAGGCTGGGCAGCGAACACACTGGTAGGCATGTGAAGAGATGTGGGATGAATCTAGATCATAGCCTGGGAGTCCTTGAAGGACAATGCACACATAAGCCTTGCACAGCCACAAACTTCATATGGCTCCTGCCACGTATCTTAAAGGTTTTATTCCTCCAGGGTGTGTTATGAATATAAGTCTAATCTGTATGGTCACAGAAAAAGTAAGGCTTAGCACTTTCTGTCCTTTTTAATCTTATTTATTTAACCTTTTAATTTTATCTTATTTTCTTAGGGCAAATATTTTGAAAGTGTTCTGAATCAGCTTCCCAGTTTCTCAGCCTTCATGGTTGAATTAAAGTTGTCCAAGTAACCCAGCTCTCATTAAGTTCCTTAGAGGGACCAGACATTCAGAAATAAGTAATGCCAAGAAATGTTTTTTTGATATAGCTGCTTTGCTTTTCTGAGTCTGGCAAACCACTTCAGTGTCTGAGTGTCTCAGAGGTCCTGCTCAGGAGTAGTAGCATGGAGTTTACCCTTAGAATAACTTTTTCATTCTAGGCTGTAGCTAAAAAGAAAAAGAATACAGTTGAAAAACAAATGCTAATGGCTTCTCAAATGTTATTGTCAAAGAGCGTGTCAGCTTTTGTTATAAAAATATATTATTATCTTCCTCTGAGCACTTGGTGTTTTTCTGTCTCTTTTCCATTACTATTGCAGAGAGCTTCTGCTTGTTTTTGTTTTTATGATGTCTGAATTTGGTTGGGGAATTAAGCCTGTAATTGCATTGCTAACAAGTATTTCTTAGATACATTTATTTTTCCTTGGGGAAAGAGACTGTTAGGAAGAGAGTACACATATTTTGGCAGCAAAAGAGACAGCTATGACATTTGGTTCCTAAGTTACTACCTGGATATCATTTAAATTGTTTTCTTCTGCTAATAAAATATAGTAACTTCACTGCATTAGTTCCTTTATTACACTTCCAACATACATTTTGTTGTCATGCTCTCCCTCAGTATATTTGGGTCATGAAGATACATTACAATCTATATTGAGAGCTGGTTTGTTAAAGACACAAGGAGTTCTACATTATTTCTCATTGGTGCGAAACTAATTGTTTTTTCTCAGCTACTGCATATATATTTATTTTCCATTTTATCATCCCCATAATTGCAGTTTGAATTAGGAAAAGGGCAGAGCAACCTGGTAAAAGCATTTACAGGAACATCCTGCATAAAGGCTTCCCAGCAACCAGGGATTCTCAAGCCTGTAGAATTGCAGTGGGTGTTTAAACAGAGCTCACGTCCGTCGCACCCACAGGCCGTTGCTCAAGCACTTTTTCTTTCCTGCAGGAGCTCTAAACTTTTTTTTTCAATAATATGTAATATTACTGGGAGAAAAAGGAAAGAGAAGAATTCAAATCTTCAAGAACAATTAAACTTTGGAAAAGTTCACAGGTTGTGTTTCCTCCCTTTCTAGCTTCTGAGGAGGTGGCACGGGGCTCCCCAGTCCCCCCAGCACACCCTGGCACCGCACAGGGATGTCATGCCTAAAGCTCCTTGGGGAAATGCAGCCCACACTGCTTTTGTCTCCTGCAAATTGTTACCCAAGTAGGATTTTCCTCTGCAGCCACATATTTTCTCTCTGGTTTTGAGCTAAAGAAAAACTGGAAAATCCAGTGTGAGTCCAGAGCTGTGACTTCGAAGATTGCCCCTCTTGCAGTGTATTAGGGCACCCAGGGATGCAACGTGTGAAGGATCCAAACAGGTCACACTGCCTGTGCTTCAAGGCAGATAGGACCATGGGATCCCAGGTCCAGCACCTCAGAGGTGCATATGGATATACATATATGATCCCCAGGCTGTGCCAACATGACTGGCCAGCCAGGATGAAGGGACATCAGCCTTGCAGCCTGAAGCTCAACCTATGGAAATAGCTGAAAGGCTTTTAGTTTAGAGAAGCAAAACACACTAGATAAGCTGTAACTTTAATGGCATTTTCCACAGCAGCATACCTCTGAGCTGCCTGCCATAAGCCTGTTTCCTGCCTGAGTTCTCTGGATACCTTTTATATGGTGCATATACAGCATCTGGAAATTAAATGAGGAGTTAAATAATGGCTCTCTTGTGTACCAAGCACAGTAAAAATTACATAGTGAGTTTTTATAACTTTTTTAATATAATAAAGTTAAAGAGACTGAATGCTGGTTTTATGATATGAGATTTCCAGATTGCTCCCAAGTCAGCAACAAGCTATTCATAATCTTTTATTATAGCATTGTCATGATGACTGTAATCAAGTCCCTGAGCTACCTGATGATACCAGAGGTACCATTAAGCTGGTAAATACTGGTAAGTTTGCATTTAGTATGGCATTTAAAGAATCTGGCTCTTGCTTTATCTAATATTAAAAGTCTGTTAATAAATTTGGGTCCAGTTTACTCTTTTTTAAGTGTCTGGGTTTTGTTGGTATCTTAAGGACACCAATATATGAGCTGACTTGATAAAATACGAGTTAGTGTTCCCACTATAAACAAACTTCTCCAGTCTCCTTCCTCACTCCTCACTCCCCCACTGTCTAGAGTTTTCAAACACCAATCAAAATTTTAGTCTAAGGAAAAACTACCAGGGAAGCATCTAAGTGAGAGCAGGCTGATTATTACATAGATTGCTCGCACTGTCCTGTTATGCTTTTTTCCTGCATATAAACACTAGTACATTGCAGCATCAGCTGGACCCAACTCCTGCAGAGCATCTGGGCTAAACTCATACCAAGGGGTGAATCAGAGGGTGTGTTTTGATGCCCTACTCCATGTGTTCCTAACACTTTGAGTTGCCATCTGTAAAAACAGGCCTTCTATTGGGGTTTGCACACATCAATAAATTAAACACTTGCTCCAGGTCATTTATGTGCTCATGCTACACAGACAACAGCACATCACAGCCAAGAGATTTGCATTTAGAAAACAGAAATCCTCTCCACTTGCTAGCAGCAAAATCAGAACAGCTCTTCCCCGTTTTCAGCCCCACGGCTGCACTGCCTATTCCTATACAGCTTGCACACACTTTTCTAGCCTCCTTTGAAAAGCCTCCAATAATGGATATTCCTCATGCAGTCTATTTCTATGCTTAATTACTCTTGCTATTAGAAAGCTTTTCCTAATGCCTAACTTAAACCTCACTGTAATTCAAGCCATTATTTCATAACAGAGAATTAATTCCTTCCCTCTCTACAGCTACCTTTTATGTCTCAGAAGCCACAGTCGTGCCTCTCTGTTCTTTTCCTTCTAGCAAACGGCTCCAGTTCCTTCGGGCTGTGGTTTTGGACCATTCTCCCCTGGACACTCACCAGCGGCTGCATCCCTTCTGAGCCATGGTGGCCAGGCACTTGCTCCAGCTGGGGCTGGGCCAGCTCTGAGAAAAGGAAGATTTCCTCTCTGTGTCACATAGACAAAATCCTGCTTATATATCTCATGGCAATAAATATTTCTTTGGAAACAACATAACATTTCTGACTTTGGTTCACCTTGTGATTTACTACGTGCCCTCCCCCAGCAGCCAAATCTTCTGTTATACTGGTGCTTAGCTGACATTGGCTAGTGCAAGTTTGAGGAGATTTTTATCATTACCTGTGTATAAAAGCCTTTCACTTGAATTGAATCTTCTTTTGTTTGTTTGTTTGTTTGTTTATTTTAGTCATTTATTCAATGTATTCAATTTGTCAAAAGTATTCTGAATTCTAATCCTATTTTTTATTCCTCCAGGTAGCCCTTTCCAGATGGAGGTAATCTAAAAAATTAATAAACATATTCCCTATGCCTCTGCAATAATGAAAATCCTGAGTAATGCTGGTGAAGGACAGAGCTCAATGAAACCCTGACTTAATGAATTAAAGTGCATTAAAGAATACAATCTGCAATTGATTTATCATTGAACTCACAAGCATGGATACATACCTGCATTTCCTATCATTGTCATGGTGATGCTGTAACATGATAATACATGGCTGCAAGTCTAGCAGAAGCAGTGATAGAACAATGAAAAACTTTGGAAGTTATGAGTATAAATGCTTTCTGGAGCTACACTTTGACCAGGATAATAGATTATGTCCTGGAAAAAGTCCTGAGGATTTCTACTAACACCTGTACACAAGAACATGGGGAAATACTGGTTGGTATCTGTTATTTTTCTGAAACTTTGCCTTTCACATTTGCCACGTGGAAAGGACTTAGGTCAAGGCCTCAAGACTGGATTAATTGAAACCTGCCTTGTAGTGAGCACATATTCCTACTTGCTGGCTCTGCAGGGTCCCTATCTACAATGGGCATCCTCTGCCCTGAAACTCACAGGATCTGCCACCTTTTCTACTAGGTATGCACCAGGTGTATTTGTTTCAAAAGAATTATACTGTCATTAAAAATCCAATATTTATTTGTAAGTATCATGAATTAGGAAAAATTAAGGAAAACTATTTCTCCTATGTATTTAAGAACTGATGAAAGAAGCAGAAGAGAGAAAAAAAATAAACATCGCTATAAAAATATAGTTGTGAGGTTATTTTTCTTTAAGAAAATAAATGTTGCTGAAGAAAATTTCAAGTGGCTCTATACATTGTCATGTCATCTGCCTCCGAAATCCCTGTAATGACTTTTTCTGTGGCAGTTCTTGGTCAGCTGACAGCATATAATAGCTTAATACATGAACTGAAGCAGTATCAAAATCAAAAAGCAATCATCTTTGGAAGACAAAATGTCAAAAGGAAGGCATCAGTCAAAGGAAGCAAGTTCAGCTGAAGGCCACCAAGATGCTCAGGGAGGAGCACTTGCCCCGTGAGAAGGGACTGAGGGAGCTGGGCTGGTTCAGCCTGGAGAACAGGCAGCTTGGATAGGGGACCTAACAGCAACTCCCAGTGCCCAGAAGTTGGTTATGGAGAGATGGACCCAGTCTCTCCATAGCTCTGCCTAGTGGGAGGATGAGAGACGATGAGCATAAAATGAAAAAATATAAATTCAGGCTTGATATAAGAAAAATCTTTTTTCCCCATGACGACAGTGCAGCTACTGTTAAAGTTATTGCTGGCTTAGGTTGCTATTTTTTTAACTCCTTGGTAAGACATTTGAAACATAAGCAGGTTGCCTAGTGAGGTTGGATCATCTCCATCCTTGAAGCATTTCAAAACCTGATGGGTTACAACCCCAAGCAACCTCTCTGCCTTCAGAGCTGACCCTGCTTTGAGCAGAAGGTTGGGCTAGAGACCTCCTGAGGTCCCTTTCAACATGAATTTTCCTTAATCCTGTGATTCATACACTGACTAGAACAGACCACGTCAGTAATTTTAACCTCCACTTTGAATGAGCCTTTAGCTCTGTATTGCACAAGGAGTCACATATGTTATTTAGTGTTTCTCACAGTGTAAATAAGCTGAACAGCACCTATGTCACCCAAATGAGGAGATACTGGTTGTAGTGTAGAAGTAAACAGCATGCTTTAAGAGAGAGAAATATGTCATACAGTCTGAGGAAACATCTGCAATTAAAACAATTGCTGTGCTGGAACATAGCATTTACTCAGGAAGAGCCACTGGTAGGTAGAAACAGTCATAATTTATCATTTTCCTAGCACCAAAACTATGGTAGTTTTACACTGAAGATTTGCAGTTTAAAACTTTCAAGTGCAGTGGAAGATGATTTATCTGATTTATATGGTACAGCTTGAATGTTCTGTGATAAAAATGAGCTATTGATCTCAGAAGATTCTAATTTAGATCAGTTCACTTAAAAAGAGTAATAAACTGAAATAGTCTGGGAAGCTTATGTTTCAAATGACTTATCAAGAAGTTAAAAAATTTAGTAACCTAAGCCAGCAATAACTTCAACAGTAGCCAGAGTCACAAATGTTACTGAGCCAAACTTTCTTGAACTATTCACTCGAGTGTGTGGATAGCAGCTATTTCTATTACAGTGATGCCCAGAGAGATTCTCATTTCTAGTGTATCTTATGAAAATAAATAAAAAGTAAAAGACATTCTGGAGAACTCAAAATGTAACCTTAATGGCTTTTGGGACACGAAATCTCGTAAGTAACGTATGAGTATCTATTTTGCCATAGATTTTCCATCTCTGAAACTGGGTTTTTTGCCAAAGATTTGGGGAGATTTGTAGAAGAAGCTTGATTAATGTTTTATTGCTGAAAATCTGACTAAGTAGGTACTTTGGCAGGCCGGTTCTTCACAATCACATTTTGATTTTGACTGCCTAGGCTGTG
The DNA here is from genome assembly GCF_000747805.2 of Chaetura pelagica. Classification (NCBI taxonomy): domain Eukaryota; kingdom Metazoa; phylum Chordata; class Aves; order Apodiformes; family Apodidae; genus Chaetura; species Chaetura pelagica. Next base: position 3,056,861 of record NW_009952880.1, on the reverse strand, counting down.
TAGCTCTGTTTTTTTTTTTAAATGAGGTTTATGAAATAAGCATGAATTGAGTGACTTAAAACACTACAAAGGTGAGTGCACAAATTGCTTCAAGATAGCATTCAATTTTCAATAGCTCAGAACAGGCTGTGTCCCACACAATTAGATGTACTGTTCAATATCCCCGTTAACAACCTGGATAAAGGAAAAGCAGGAAGGTCCTCAAATGTGAAAATAATGAGCAAAAGGGGGGCTGAAAGCACTTGAGAGAGTTTGAAACAGTACATTGGAGAAATGATCTGAAGTTGGGAAGATGAAGAACAGCATAGACAAATGCAAAAAGTTCTACACTTGGGAAGAGGAAGAAATAAAAAAAAGATAAATAAAAAGAACTGTGAAGCAGCATAGCAGCAAAGATAGCTGCAGGGAATCACAGTCTAAACATGACATGACTGATGTTATGCTGTTGGCAGAAAGGCAGGTTTTGTCCTGGAAAATGGACAGTAGTTCTCCTCTCATCAGGACTGCTGAAGCCTGATGAGAAGCGTTATGTCCTGATCTAGATGTTACATATCCACAGAGATGAAGACCCTCTGCTCGATGTTAAGAAAAATGGCACTTAGTAAATAGTTTTTGCAGGGCATGACTGAAATAAAATGGGTTTGACTTAGCTTAGCAGACTGGTGGGAAGGCAAAAGAAAGGTGACATGTCAGAGATTGTTCAGAGGGATGAAACACAAGAAGGACAAGCAGTGGATTGGGATAATTTGCAGCAAAAGGGAAAGCTGAGCAATAAAACTGTCTAGTTAGAAGAACAGTTAATCGATGTAACAAATAACCAAGGGCACAAAACCTCTGTCATCAAGGGTTTTGGGAAATGTGTAAAACAGACACGAATTGCTTCTTAAAAATGCACCCTATAAAAGATGCCATGAGTTTCTAGCTCCTAGTTCCACACAAGTCAGCAGAGGAGATCGCAGGAAGTCTTACTCAAAGTTGCAACAGACTCCTGAGATATGAAGAACCCATGAAGGGTCCCTCATATGAAGGATAATGCTTCATTATCCATTAAAATACCTGATTATTCTTGTCAGGAGACTGTCTAATCACCACACAATGCTCATAAGATGGCAGAAGGCCTTCGGTAAAGACATCCCACTTTCAGTAAAATAATAAAATACTAGCACATTAGTACAAGAGCTTGAGTCCAAACCAGGAGGTTCTGTAGTAATACACAGACTCTACTTGCTTTCTACAGAAAAGGAGAGCTGCTCCAAAGCAGGTGGAGGCACGTTTCTCTTTGTGTTGAGTGTGTCAGGGGTTGCTGCTATGCATGTTCTCTCAGTGCACCAGCAGCATTACACAACCAGTATGCTTGTTGCACAGACATTCACAACAGAGCACTTGTTAAAAATTAATAGATTTGGGGGTTGTTTCCACCAGGTAATGCTCTAATTCCTCTAATATAATGATTGGTTACTGTCCATATGGTGGTGGGAGTCTCTGTCGTGAGGGTCCTTGCATCAACATCTTCAGCTGGATCTGGTGAAATGCCCCAAACTGCTACTCACTTGCTATGATCCAGCTGGGCTGTGATCCTTCATGACAACTCCAGCACAAGCATATTCTATTTCTATTGATAGTATCAAATCATGCACAAAAAAAGGGAAGCCTCCAGGGAGACCTTATAGAAGTATTCCAGCATCTGAAGGAGACCTCCAGGAAAGCTGAAGAGGGACTTTTTAAAATTCCATGTAGTGAAAGGTCAAGGGAGAACAATTTTAAGCTGAAAGAGGGTAGATTCAGATTAGATATTAGGAAGATATATTTTTTTTTACTGTGAGAGTGGTGAGACACTGGCACAGGCAGCCCAGAGAAGTTGTGGATGCCTCCTCTCTGGAAGTGTCTAAGGCCAGTGTCTATGAGCAACCTGGTCTATTGGGAGGTGTCCATGCCCATGCAGGGGGGTTGGAACTAGATGGTCTTCAAGGTCCCTTCCAGCCCATACTGTTATGTGAGTCTATGACTTAAATGTCCTGACTGTACAAAAGGCTGTGCTATGTCTTATTTCTGCATCTGTAAGATGTTTCCACTATTTACAAAGATCCTATCTATGTTCAGGTTGGTCAGTTCTGTAGCAGTAACTTCATGGATGACTCCCTTGGGTGGCCAGCTTCCCAACACATTTAACACCTTAAAGATCATCAAGTTCCAACCTCCCTGCCATGAACAGGGAAATCCACCACTAGACCAGGTTGCACAAAAGCTCATCCAATCTGGCCTTAAAAACTTCAGGGATGGGGCATCAACAATCTCCTTGAGCAACCCATTCCAGTTCCTCACCACCCTTATAGTGAAGAATTTCTTCCTAATATCTAAATGAAATCTCCCTTCTCTCAATTTAAAACCATTACCCCTTGTCCTGTCACTCTCTTCTCTGATGAAAAGCCCCTCCCCAGCTTTCTTGTAGGTTCCCTTCAAGTACTGGAAGGTGCTAAAAGGTCTCCCTGGAGCCTTCTCTTCTCTGGACTGAACAGCCCCAAATCTCTCAGCCTGTCTTCATAGCAGAGCTGCTCCAGGCTGTTGATCATCTTGGTGACCCTTTTCGGGATGCTCTCCAAAAGGTCTATATCCTTCTTGTGCTGGGGGCCCCAGAACTGCACACAGTATCCCAGGTGGGGTCTGACTAGAGCAGAGCAGAGGGGCAGAATCACCTCCCTGGGCCTGCTGGCCACACTTCTTTTGATGCAGCCCAGGACACAACTGGCTCTCTGGGCTCCAGCACACACTGGTGGCTCATGTCAAGCTTCTCATCTACTACCACCCCAAGTCCTTCTCCTCAGGACTGCTCTCCAACCATTCTTCCCCCAGCCTGTATTTGTGCCTGGGGTTGTGCCCATCTAGGTGCAGGACCCTGCACTTGGCCTTGTTGGACTTCATGAGGTTGGCACTGGCCACCTCTCCAGCCTGTCAAGGTCCCTCTGGATGGCATCCCTTCCCTCTAGGGTGTCAAACACACCACACAGCTTGGTATCATCAGCAAATTTGCTGAGGATACACTCAATCCCACTGTCCATGTCTCCAACAAAGATGTTCAGCAGCACTGGTCCCAATACTGACCCCTGAGGGACACCACTCATCACCTGCCTCCATTTGGACATTGAGCCGTTGACCACAACTCTCTGGGTGCAGCCATCCAGCCAATCTCTTATCCACTGAGTGGTCCATCTGTCAAATCCATGCCTTGTCACTTTGGAGACCAGGATGTCATGTGGGACAGTGTCAAATGCTTTGCACAAACCCTGGTAGATGACATCAGTTGCTCTGCCACCATCTCTGTAGGCTTGTTGTAGAAGGTTACCAGATTGGTCAGGCATGACTTGCCCTTAGTGAAGCCATGTTGGCTGTCACCAATCACCTCTTTATTTTCCGTGTGCCTTAGCAGGCTTTCCAAGAGGAAAGCTCCATGATCTTGCCAGGCACAGAAGTGAGACTGACTGGCCCGTATTTCCCATGGTCTTCTTTTTTCCCCTTTTTAAAAATAGGGGCTATGTTCCCCATTTTCCAATCATAGAGAACCTCATCAGACTGCCATGACCTCTCAAATATGATGGACAGAGGCTTGGAAATTTTTTTCACCAGCTCCCTCAGGACCCGTGGGTGAATCCCATCACATTCCATAGATTTATGCATCTACAGGTTCTTTAGATTGTCATGAACCTGCTCTACACCTACACTGGGGGATAATTTGTTCTCACAGTCCCTGGTTTCACCTTCTGTGGCCTTTGTGTTGAGTTTGGAGCACTTGCCAGAGAAGACTGAAACAAAGAAGTAATTGAGAACCTCAGCCTTCTCAATATCCTGTGTTGCTACCTTTCCTGTTTCGTTCAGGAGAGGACCGACACTCTCCTTGGCTGTCCTTTTCTCCTCAACATACCTAAAGAAGCTTTTCTTATTGTTCTTAACATCCCTGGCAAGATTTAATTCTAGTGGGGATTTGGGTCTCCTAACCTGATCCCTAGCTGCTTGGACAACCTCTCTGTAACCCTCCCAGGTTAGGGAGGGTTAGCTTCCCTAGCTTCCACTCCCTGTATGTTACTCCAAGGATGTAACAATATATTTTCAGGTCCACGATCACCCCACTTTTCCAATTCTTGTCTAGACACAGAGTGGAAGTCCTAAATGAAGGAAAGAGATCCATACTGAGGAAAATGCAGATACTCAAAGATAAAGTAATGCTCTGCTTTGGACATAAAATATCCCATAGCTCATAATAGTTTTTTCCTAGTTAGACAGCAAGCTAAACAATAGTTATTACTTTCCTGGAATTAATTTTTCACTTACAAACAAGGATGCAATTCCCTTCCACTGCAGTGTGAACCTACTAAGTGTTTGAGGACAGATACCACGTCACCTAGGGCAGCTCTTCTGAAGAGATAAAACACCTAAAGGAATTTATTTCATATGCACCCACTGGGAAGTGCAGTGAGACAAGGGTGTACAGCTAAGAACTTCTCAAACTTAAATATAGTAGGGCAAGGGAAAGCCCACAGGGATGAAGGTCTGAGGATTTAAGTTTCTCTAGCAATAAAAGCAGAAAAATGGCACTGGTCTTCTCTGGAAAACATTTTGAGATAAAAGGAACCTGATAGCATTGTAGGAGAAAAAACGATTGGAAATCATGACGTTGCCATACTCAAGCTGCTAATCCATCAATATAAATATCCATTGGCTTCTGAGAAGCTGGTTTTAAATAAATTGAAAGAATGCATTTTTGCAGCATTTTAAGGGGGGAAAAAAGGTCTCCTTTTTGCTGAACAACCTTATTCTTCATATGAGCCTCAGGGATTTCTACAGCTTTCAGCATCACAGCACATGAATGAAGGATTATGTTTATAGCCATAAACACAAAGACCCTCACAAAAAGCTATCCTGCTGCACACTCAGAACTTCACAGGCACAACCAGAAGGGAGCTCCAAAGCCCACTGGAAATTACTATACTCATTCCAGCTATTTCAGTGTCCTCCAAATTAGAGCAGAGATACAGAGGCTGCTTGAACTGAAACACATCCCTTTTTTTGCTGCACCACTGTTTGTACCTCACATTAACTCTGAAGTGCTTTAGGCCTCATGTGGTGATATTAATAAAAAATTCAGTGTGTAGGACTTGTTTAGCACTACAGCCACAATGCGTGGAGGAGAGATGCTTATAGTTCCAATAAGGATGGGAAGAGAAATGGGTTAATGATGTGCATGAAAGCACTTGAAGGTAATAATGTGCCTCCAGCCACACAGGCATCTGTCTTTCAACCCATCAGGGGTGGTCACAGCAGAAGTACTTGATACTAAATAGACACAGGGACTAAAATGTTAGACTTTTTTATTTATATTCATTAGCAGTCACTTTTGTGAATGTTCAGAGTATTTTAGATGCCAGATTCAGTGTCTTTTCTGCATATAGAAAACTGCTAGATTTTAATCAATGCAAAAATACCACTCTTGATATTTACATAGCAGGAAAAAAAAAAAAAAAAAAAGCCAATCTGTTTTCCCCAGTTACCAGATTTTCAGAGGAGAAACGATCCCCCTAGATAGCAACCAGATTTCCAGATTTAAGGAGGATTTTGGCCTCTTCATGCACTCAGGATTTGTGCAGAAGATTCACGTATTCATGGCTGTGTATCTAAATGATCCTGAATTACTGCAAATGACTCCTGGTAGGCTGGGACTCAAATTCTGTGTAGAGATGATTAGAACTATGCTATGCTGGAGTAGATAGCCTCACCCATCTCCTGCAACTCCCAGCTGGTTGCATTTGTGAGCTGTGTCAACACCACTCTCTGTTGCTTACTTTGCCATATTTTACCAAATGGCATTTCCTCTGTGCCTTGATTTCTTATTATAGACCAAATTTTACTCTTATTAACAAAATGCTGTCACTTTACATCAGTGCAGTAACACCAGTGCAAAAGGAAACGGGCTGTGTTTATACTCTGCTGCTGACTACTGAGACCTAGTAAAGGAACTTGGGAAAAGAAGTAATCTATCAGCTATTAACTTGTACACTATTTTCACACTCCCTTTGCCAGTTTTTTATTTTCAGAACTGTGTTGCTCAAAAAAGCTTGCCAAATTTTAGTGATTTTTATAGCTTGTGCTCATGCTGCCTGCATTAGTTCACTGAGTATGGATTTCCAATATCCAATATAACTACTCTTATGGTTTTTGCAATTATACTTCTCTTCTATCATCATCTGAAATAGCAAAATGTCAATTTTATTTTGTCCTAATCACTGTTAATGACTTATTGATGCAAGCAGTTGCTTTCCATCTCGTATTGCCTTAGAAGTGTTTGTGTATGGGTCTTTAGTACAGTATCAGGAGAAATATTTCTTGGTAAGAGTGAGGCTCTGGTATAACTTTCTTGATTCTGCTTCAGTCCCAATCTACTGAATACCTCACGAGATGGTGGAGGACAGAGTAGTTAGAATTACTAAAGAAAAGATTGTGAAGGTATGGAAGAACCTGATGTACATAGTTGTAAAAAATGCCCAGGTATCTGAGATAAATTGGAATCAGTGACAATGATCTGTGAAACACAGCAAATGAAAATAAAAAGTGTCAGAGCACAAACAACATACAAGTTCATTGTAGGCTTTTAATTCTGATACTGAAATGTATGAAGAGTTAAAAATGGGACTTTCTCAAGAGATTGCAAAATAAAGACAATTTCAAAACAAGATGTTTCAGAATTACAGTAATTGGACTTGTGCAGTCAACACTTTTGCCATCTTGCAAAAATTGCTATTTCAGACATTTTTCATGTTCTATAAAGCAACAATAGAAAGATTCTGAAACACTTTCCTGAGTGACCAGACAGGTCGATTCCCTTAGTGTGTTTGTATTCATAATGAGTAAGCAAGTCAATACTGAATGTGCTAAAAATGTGTTACTCAAGTCTTATACACTTCTCTACTCTTATAATGTTCACTGTTGGAATACAATGCTAATAATAGCATTATAAATGAGACAAACATAAAATGGGACCCAATTTCATTAGATTCAGACATGGCTCCTGTTATACTGCACAGCTCCACTGACTTCTCCATCAGATCAGGTAAGGCAAGAATTGGGTCTGTGATAACTAGAGCCGTTCCTACTCCAGTCACTGAATTGGTGATTTCTAGAAGGGTTTTATCTTTCACAGAAGCAACTTTCTCAGTAGCAGCACTACAGAAATTTCCACAGCTTCTCACTACTTGTCCACAGTCTTGCTGCTGCTGCAATTGGCCATACTGGAAGTCCTGATTACAGGATGATGACTTGGAAAGCTATAATTAAGCTTTTGGACAACCCAGCACATCACCACATAGCTCACTCAGGCTATTATAGGAGTGAATGCTGAAAGGAAAGCAAGAATCTGAGGCATCCAGACTAATCCTTGGCTGGCTCCATGTACCACGGAACATTTTGTGTTCTTCTTCTAGGCCACAGAATAATTTGTACCAATTATATTGAAAAAATGCGAAGATGACTGGTCAGATAGGACACAATTTTCTGCTCTTAAAAGGAAGAGTGTGTTTTCTGTTTTCAGGACTAGAAGCCTTAGGAAGAAGATATTTAGTGATATTTCATGTTACTGGTATGGCACTGGCTTGGAAAAATGTTTCTAAATAGTTATCTCCATTTCTAAAGAACAGTGCTAAAAGTAGACATTAAACAAGTTAAACTCAGTGAGTGATTAAGAAAGAAGTGGAGTTTTGGCATGCACAGCACTTCTCTCTATTTTGTAATCTGTTCACTTTGACACCTATTTGGATTAGTCTCTGAACTTTGCAGCATCCTACACAACACACCTTTAATGTAGACTTTTTATTTTAGCAAATTCCAGTTTCATTTTTAGTTTCTGGGTTTTATTTATTTAATTATTTATTTACGCCATTAAATACACATTCTGATAGCAGTTGTGTTTTTCAAGTTGTATTTAATGTTTCAATGCTGGTTTAAACAAGGACAGTAGTGGCATCTGTCAGAGTGATATTGCCAATAAAATTTGGTGTATTTTGTACAGCAGGGACTATAAAGAACAGCTCTTACTATAATATCATTTGGAAACATGGTTGTAAGAGAGGCTCATATCTTCCCATTTGCTCTCACCTTGAGATTTATCATAATGGAAGTTAGTGTCATGAGACAATTCAAGGTTGTTTTCTTTTAAGCACCTTGTGCAAATTGCACTGAGCAGCAGGAAATAATTTTTTTTAATAGTGTAAGAAACTGGAAGGTAAATTTTGGAAGCATTCCAAATATTCTGCCATTCACTATTGTCCCTTTCTCTCAAGCATATGGTAGATATTCGTGATTGAAACAGAAGGGCACCATCAAGTTCAGATTATTTTTAATGCAGTGATTGGTGCTTAAGCCAATTGTGTTAATAAAATAACAGGACAGGTCTGAACAAAACAGTAATAATTCCTGGCCTACAGCTGCTCATTGGCATAAGTCTTCCATAGAAGGGGCATTTTTAATCTCTGACTTATACCAATGAGCAGCTGAAAGGTAAAAGAGAAATTTGCCCTTTCACAGTCACTTCTGTTATAACATCCACTGAAACACTCCCAGGGACAATACTACCAGCTGGTATTTGTGTCAGTTGTTGAGTTCCTGGCAAAGGAACACATACAGAGGCTTCCCCCTTTTCGCATGTTCTGCCTTCCATTTCTGAATTCATCCTCTGTTGTAGCAAAGACTTCATGGGCAAGTCTCAGTTTGGCATAAAGACACTTAAAATTATGTGTTTGCAAGTAAATGACCATATGTAAGCTTGGTGCCCACACTGCTCCTATAGTCAGTATCTGCAGTGGAGGTTAGGGCCACTCAGCTGTCAACCTGGTGAGTGCTGCACCTCTCTACTGACTCTCTCTATGCTCCTCAGTCTAATAGGAATTAGGATTCCATTAAATTAGTAAACACGGGTGTCCAGTTTCATTTGAGGTGACCTAAAATACCTATACAGAGCTGGCAGATACAACACTGGACCTACAGGAGATGTGTGGTCTTCTGAACTTGCAGCTGAAGGCCATATAAGCATCTCAACAAATTTGCAAGGACATCTTGAAAAGGACTAGGCACCTCAATCAAACCCTCATGTTTAGACACCTTAATTTAGGTGTCTCAGTATTGAGCTGAATGCCTCTGCTGCATACAAAGGATTTTTTAATCTGAGTTACCTTTAATCAATGAAGAAGTCTACAAGAATTACATGTTCCTCAGCGGGAGGTAGGGACTCCCCCTGTAGCACCAGATTATGAGAAGCATCTTTATGGATACTAAATCTTTCCATGTGGAAAGCACTGCTGTTAAGCTTAAGTGGCTAAAGAAATCCAGTCACGGACCTGAAGAATGAAGAGTGGCAAAATGCAGTTTGATCTGCTCATGCAAAAAGAGGATATCGACTGTTTCTGTTAAACCAGGGATTAGATAAAATATCAGTGTCACAGGGTTTTTTTTTAAGCAGTCTTATTAATTTATTTATTTTTAAATTAAATGAGCCAGTAAGTGGGAAAACAGATTTCTAGACCACCTTTATCACAATACCATTGGCATAATAATTACCAGCTAACAACTCACATATTCTTAGCGACTAAAAGTCTACTGGAGCAAGATGAATAAAAACAGGAAATGTCTATTCAAACTCCAAACAACCATGGGCTCCCTTTTCCCATAGGAACTGAGAGATAATTAACATCTCTGAAAAACAATTCATTGATTTTGATGGCTACATATGATTCAGATAGTTCAGTGGAAAAAATATTTTGATATCTTCAATGAGTTCCATAAAATACTACCATGGAAATAGAAGACAGACATGTCTGAGATTCCTGGAAGTGGCAAAACAGATACTTACTCTGAGTAATAAACATTTTGGCAGTACAATTCAGTACTTAACCTCTGCTAGGTCATGGTTCAGATAGACATGGAAATGATTTGAATTTGTTGAATTGCTGTATTGTTCTTACTACTTTAACAGCATCTCCTTCTCACCTTTAGATTGATTTCTTCTTCTGAGCTCTGTTGTAAATCTCAGTAAGTCCCCAAGGACAGTGGAGTGCCAATTTTTAACCTGGCTATAGTTACAGACTTTACCCAGGCTCTCTGCTCCACCAGAGCTGGGACATTGCAGTCAACCAGCTCCCCATTGGCATGGGTTATTGAGGTCGTCTTGCCCTCAGTCAGAAATCATGCTAATGGTCTTAGCTTTCTCTATCAGAAAAAGAAAGAAGACAGCAACTATTTCCTAAACTTAACTTTCTTTTTAATTTCTTTCCCAAGATCAGTCAGAACCTGAAGGAAGAAGTCCTGGTCACCAATTCTCCCACACCTTGTGCTGAACAAGTGTGGAGAGAAAGCTGAAGGAAAGGTCTCCCCATTCTTTCTTCTCAGGAGGTTTCTGTGGTAGGAACATTGAAACCAGTATCTCAGCAGTCATCTGTCTTGGGGTATGAATGAATTTCCAGAAGAAATGGCCTCTCTCCTCTGAGCCTCCCATGCAAGCATCTTTCTCTTTAATGTATTGGTGAGACAATGGGTACATTTATGCAACATGTACTTAAAGCATTCTCGGTCTGCTAAGTAGCAAGTCTCCAGTGGGAGTCATAGATGCTCCATGAATTAGGAAAAACAAGGTCATGCCAAACTCACTGCATTCACTTCCATCTCCAGAGATGGAGAAGAGCCAAAGAGATGAAAAAACATGTTGTGTAGGAGTGTGCAGTGCATTTTCAGAATATGTTCACAGATCTCTTGGCCATGGCATGACTGATGCAAACTTCATGCACATTGTGGAGCTCTTTTGTTGTCTGAAGAACACAGTCTGCCCTCTGTTGTACGTATTGATGGGGACCTGGTGAACCTGTTTCATAGTCCTCCTTTGCTTTGATCCTTTCAATAACAAGGACTTGAAACTTCAACAGTTTTCAGAGGCCCAAGGGATAGACATATTCAGTGCAGTTTTGACATCAGACCTGAGGAGAGCTGCTTCTGGTGTGAGGGGGTGGTGAGCCATTTTAAGTAAGTAGTGGATTCCTGTCTTCTTGAACCTGCACAATGACATTAGAAAAAAAGAGTGTGTTAGAAGTATGCTTGAAAGGGAAAGATAAGTTTTATAAAAGTACATAGTAAAGGGTTCATAGGAATTCTGAAAGTTAAAAAGAATTTAGAGGAAAACCAGAGGAACGATTTGTGACCTGGAAAGAGAAAACCAAAGGAGGGGAACATATTTAGCCTTTGAAAGCCCAAGAAAATTGCAGAATGGTTAAAAGTATCTATAAGAGAAAGAACTTAGATAATAACAAGATTTCTAAAGAAAAAACAGGTCATTCCTGAGCAACAATATTGAATGGCTGGAGGCTGAAGTTTGAAAATAAATTGAAGAATTAATTAAACTGCCAGTTAAAATAATTGAAAATAGAGCAATTCCATTTGTTTTCTAAATAAATTACTTTGCAAGCAAAAAAGTTTTCTCTGTGGAAATGTTAATGGTTTCTATCAAAAATCACCTAGTATTCCAAATACTCCATTTTCAGCCAAAGACTAATTGTCAGTACAAATATGCTGTTCAATGCCTTCGTGGTTCAACTTACTAACATGTTGCCCTGTTGTCATGAGGAGTACATTTCTCATTACCCTTCCTTTGCAAAAAAAGGTCTTGTTGTGTCTATAGTTTCTCAATAAAAAGAGAAAGAGGACTGTAACAAGAGACTAGTGAAAGAAGAGACTAGTGTAACAAGAAAAATGTAAATTAAGCCCATTTGATTATCATAGAATCATGGAATGGTTTGGGTTGGAAGGGACCTTAGAGATCATCCAGTTCCAACCCCTGCATGGGCAGGGACACCTCCCATTAGATTAGTTTGCTCCAAGCCCCATCCAACAAGGCATTGAACACTTCAAGGAATGGGGCTTCCACAACTTCCCTGGGCAACCTGTCCCAGTGTCTCACCACCCTCACACTAAAGAATTTCCTCCTAATACCTAATCCAAAGCTCCCCTCTTTCAGTTTGAAGCCATTCCTCCTTGTCTTATTGCCCCATGTCCTTGTGAAAAAAACCTTTCCTGGATTTCCTGTAGCCCCCTTTAAGTACTGGAAAGCAACCACAAAGTCTCCCCAGAGCCTTCTCTTCTGAAATCTGAACAGCCCCAGCTCTCTCATCGTGTCTTCATGGGAGAGGTGCTCCAGCCCTTGAATCATCTTCGTGGGCCTCCTCTGGATTATGTTTGGTTTGATCAAATCATACCTCCTGTGTTGCAAGTTGCTTTCAGAAACATTCTGATAAGAAATTACACTGTTTTCAGGTTTCAAAATCATTAAAGGGAACAGAAATTTTTCCACACAGTTCTAGTTAAAACATGCTATGATTAAGTACTTGTTGCTCACACCCTTCCTAATCAAGATCTGTTATAATTTTAAAATACATACTTCAGTTAAAAAACAAACTTGTGTTTCCTTCATTTACAGGAAATTCAGGTTGAAGCTTTAACCATGCTGTTGAAAACTAGGCAAGGAGTCCATCTGATACTACTTTAATTAAAGTATAATAATATTGGGAAATTGTAGAGCCTAAGCAGTAGAAAACTATTGCAGAACTGACTGGATTTTTTAAATCTACTTATCCATGCCAACTTTTCTTTCAAATATGCTTCAGTGAATATTATAGAAGAAGTTTATATTTTTGATGATATTTCAGAAGGGTAGAAACAAAAAGAGCATGAAAACAGCTCTGTTGAATTTTATGGATTATAGGTCAATTTGCAAAATTAAAAAGAACAATGAGAAAGAAAAAAGAAAAAAAATGAAGAAAACTGCCAAAACGAGAATATACCAGTTATCTGAAAACCTGGTCAGGTCTTACTTTGTACTCTGCTGAAAATCCTTCCTTTGCACTATTTAGGTGCCTTCTTTGACTCAGTTCCTAGAAATCCTCTAGGGAAAAGTTACACAGATGGCAGAAATTTGCAACAAGAAGAATTTACTGTCATTCCTCCCATTAATAGATGGGAATGTAATATTCATTAAAAAGATTCCAAACTTCAGTCATCCCCTAATGATCATGCAAATTCCCTCATCAATGCATAATAGAACAAAAGAGATCTGTGCATAAAAAATTACTTCTACCACTTTCTATGACATTTCATTAAAATGCCTTATTTCAAACAACCTTTTGCAGAAGCTACTTATTAAATTTGCTTATGGGACACATCAGAATAAAGGGGAAATTGCAGATGCTTCCCCACAGTTCTGTTCTGTTTTGCTTAGCTTGGCCAGCTTTGATGTGCCACAGGTAAAATCCAATATAAATGCTTTATACTTGGTGTTGATTTTTATTTCTGCAATACAAATGAAGCATCAGGACCATTGCTCCCTCCAATTTGTGGGAGGATATTGTGAAAATCTTTGCTGACCCAACAACAAGAAACAAGCGATAAGAAAATAAGTACTACTCATGCCCACCCTCTCACTTGAGTAATGACAGGAATGAGATCTTTGACTGGCCTGCTGGTTGGTAGTGATTTATCTGTCTGTAGATTGCTTTACATAAGATTTTCAGTCACAACAGTGTAGAACCCTCAGGAAAAAAAATAATAAAGCCATGTCATCTGCCCAGAGTTATGGACAATGGTGAGAAAAAACTGCAGCATACTCAAGAAGTAAATGTTGACAGGGGGATGTTCAAGTCAGAGTTAGTCTGGGAAACTGGGCTGCCCATAGGAGGGAAGGGTGAGAAGGATGGACATCCTAAATTTAGCTCAGTTTAGGTTCCTGCTCTGAATTGCTCTCAGGATGCTCTTTTCCCTTGATTACCTGGGGAGTCTGCAGACAAACCTTGTAACTTAGGTAATGTATCTTAAAAATCCTCTCACATTGATCAAGACCCTTCTTTCTAGTGCATTGCAGCTATTACATGCCTGGAATAGCTGCAGGAAGATCATATATGATTGCTGCTCTCCTTCGGCTAGAAAAACTTAGAATTTAATTCACCATGAAATAAGACCATGTGCTCAAATGATAGCAAAAATGACTGTGAAGCTGTTCAAGCTTAGTGAGCTCTGAAAAAACATGAAATGTTTTGAGGACATTAGCAAAACACCAGGCCCCTGATGGTGTGTCCTCCTGGTCAGCATAGCATGCTCAGGGGTTAGGAGAGCATCACTCAGGTCACATCATACTGGGAATGACTGGCCACTTAGGGCTGATCTAATCACTGTAAGAAGGCATCTAGAGCAGTTCAGTGAAGAGCAATAGTATTACTTAGGTGAGAAATGCAATGTAAACCCCTTGACCTTGGTGTGCTTATTCCCCTTTGAGGATACGAATTTCATTTTCTCTTTGTCTGTGACAGCAGGCTGGAAAATAACAAGGGAAGGCTCTGGATTTGTCTCAGGTGAGGTTCATTTATCAGGTACCAGGTGGCTCTAAAAACAATTCAATGTCTACATAACAAAGAGTCAGTAAGCATTAGATTTTTTGCTGAATTGCTGCCAAAGTCTGTGAGTACAAGAACATTTCAATATCAGGGTGGGGTTTTTTTGGTGTTGTTTCTTTTTTTGGTTGGTTGGTTTGATTTTTTTTGTCTGATGATGACACTGTTCAAAAGGGAGTGGAGTTGAAGCAAGGAATATGCAGTCATGCTTGAGTAACTTTAATCATTAATAACATGTTTGTTTATAATTGGCTAAAAAGCCTCCCAGGTTTCAGTTGTTAGTTCAGTGGATTAACAACAGAAGGACACTGACCTGTCGTGTCTTTGCTGAGTGGAGATGGAGGAGCAATTGAGCTCATTATGCATCCTGGGCAAGAGAGGATCAATCCTACTTCCTACTTCAGAGAGGGAAGACAGAGAGCAGCTAATGTGGTAGAATTAATGGCAAAGTCTTTTTTTTTTTTTTCTTCACCTGTGTGTGGTATGCTTTCTCTAAAAAGTGGAAAGAAGGGGGCTCTCTATTAGGTCTGAAAGCAGGACTAGGTGTAAAACAGCCTGTATCATTTTCAGGGAAAAACATCACTCTAAGAATGATTTTGACTTGTCACAAATGTCAGGCAGAAAAGAAGGCGCAACTGAACAAGCAATGGATTTAAACTATATTGGATTTGGGCAAAGAAAAGATCACTGCAAGAGTTCTCCAAGAAAGGAGATGCTTTGCTGAGCAAATTATTTACTTCCATTCCTGGTTTCCACAGTAAAAGAAATCTGATTTTCACCATCTTCTTGCTGCAATTTAGATAAGTGACAGATTGTGGCAAGGTGTTTGCTGTGAGGGACCAACACTGCTCTTGTGGATCAGCACACTGCTCTTCTCTGGACCATGGGCTCAAGTTGAGGAAACAGATTGCACTAATCTTGGCATTGCCACTGCAGGGCTCAAAGAAGTCAGGCTGGTTACTGACTTCCATCAGCCAGGTCCCTGGCCTGGAAATTAATGACCCTTCAAAAACTTAAGCTAGAGAGAGAGTTTGAGTAAAGCTCTGCAAATCTAACCCAGCTAGATTGCTGTACATTTATACTATTTGTATTGGCAGGATCAGACTTTTTAAGCTAGAGCCAGCTGATGGATCAGTTCTTCAATTGGAAAATGCAGTTGTATTAAATTTTGAGACTGAAATTTGATTGCTTTTTTCAAAGGGAAAAAGTCCAGCTGGCTTGTTCTAACGGTATCAAAATGCTTTTTGTATTTATGTTCCAGTTTTATTCAATAAATGAGATATTGTGTATTGTAGGAAATGTTTTGGGTTTTTTTTTTCTAATATCTGACATTATCACAATGAAAAGATTTTGTTGTTTTGACTCAAACTATCTGAACTTTTACTGAATGGGAAGTTTCACCCTGCTGGCTCTAAGTTTTTGTTTAGAATGCAGTATAATGCCAGGAAAGTCACTGTTTCCTAAGGAACAACAACAAAGCCACTGTTTTCAGTCCAGGTCTGCTGCAGACAATTATATGAGAGAAATTGGGGAGAAAAAGGAAAAATACTGGAATAAGTAGAAAACATTCTTAAAGCAACAATATTTATGTTATACTTTTATTAGTATGATAGCTCTTTCTGTGCCATCAGACTTCAGGTTGATAATTTACTGGAAAGTTGCTGCCTAGTAATGAATAAATTTTCTTATCTAACATAAACAGATGTTTTCATCCTTATTGCCTACTTTAAGGTTTATACCTTGACCTACTCTCATATCTGAGCAATGCCCACACAAATCAAGCCTCAAAATGAATTCCCTACTGGAATTCAATTTTGGTATTTCACCCATCGGGTCCCTGGTGTAAGGGGTGTGGTGCTGTTCAGCTCTGACTTTGGCATCCAAACATTACGTTGCTGAGTCTAACCTCATCAGACTAAGAGTCATTGTCACTGGAGATAAATGAGCTCAAGGCATCTACCAAAAGTAAATATTTAACACTGCCTTCCACTTTGTCAGGAAGATTAAGGTAAGTAAATACTAAATGTTGAAATATGAAATGTATCGTTTTCTTGAGGAAAGCACAAGACACTTCAGTTTTAAGCAAATCCAGAACTATTTTCAGGCTGATGTTTGGCTGAACTCTCCCAAACAGTGTCATTGAATGTCACTCTGAAGATGGGTTTTACCTGGGTACACAGCAAAGTTCCTGCTCTAGGGAAGGAAACTATGTCAACTTACAAAAGACTAGCATTTTGCACAACAGGTAGGCAATGTTACCATAAAGGACTATGAATTTATTATTTGAGATGCAAAAATGCTATCTACTGAACTTGTTTTCCCTAAGTCTATGAACTAGACCCACGGGCAGTTGCAAAGCTCCAGGTTCTGCACTCATACCTTTTGTACTAGATACAAAATGGTTAGAGAGCTCTGTCCTTCTACTGAGTCAGAAACTTCCCTGAGAAAGATTTACTCAAGGGCAGATGGCTTGCACACATCCAGCACACAGAGATTTCTTCTGCTTTCTTTATTGCTCTTACTCATAATGTACCTTACACAACATTCACTTCAGCTGGTCTAATGCAAAGACAATTTTGCATTTGTTTGTGTGTAATATACCGTTTAACCACAACTCACAATTTTCAATGAAACAGGTATATAAAAAAGATGGGGACAGACTTTCTAATAGGGCCTGATGAGACAGGACAAGGGATAATAATTCTAAATGTAAAGAGGTTAGATTTATACTAGATACAAAGATGCAATTATTTCCAGTGGGGGTCTTAAAACTCTGGCACAGGTTGCCCAGAGAGGTTGTAGATGCCCCATCCCTAGAAACATTCAGTCAGGTTGGATGGGGCTCTGAGCAACCTGATTAAGTTGCAGATGTTTCTGCTCACTACAGGGGCGTTGGACTAGGTGACCTTTAAACGTGGCAGTTGGACTTCATGACCTTGAAGGTCTTTTCCAACATCAATGACTCTATTATTCTATTCTATGACTTATATTGCTTCTGTGGGACAGCAGCTAAATGGGCTGAATGATGGCCAAAGAACTTTCTTTCAGATGTATTTGCCATATGAGCACATCCCATGGCCTTGCCCCTGTGCACCTCTTGCAGCTCTATTTCCAGCTGTGAATTGCAGCCAGTCCATTTTTCTCATGTGTAAGAACAGCAGAAGGACCAGCAATGTTTGCTTAACACCAAGAAGAAACAAAAGTGTATTTATGTTTATCTTGCTTTGTATTTATAGGTAAAAGTCCTAGCAACCCTCCTCCATAGCAGACAGCTGCAGGTGTACACAGGAACCTGGCACTGATGATGTTTTCCTAACATTGAAGGTGTGCTAGTAATAGCAGTTTCATTGCAGGGCAGTGACACTGTGGCAATGAGTGTGTCCCACCAGTTTTCAGGGGCAGAGATGTTCAGGAAATCTGAACAGCATTTAGGGATTTCAGAAGTGTTTGCACTGATCAGACACTGCTGATCAGAAGACATCGCATGGGAATACAGGAGTCCAGAGCCAACAGGTCATATTTCACATTAATTATTTTCAGCCTTCCTCCAGCCCTGCCAAAGCAAGAAGGAATGGAAAGGAATGAATTACACGTGACCTTAATAAAGTTTGATTTTGGCAAGGGAAAACCACAGTGACCAACAATAAAGGCCAGTGTCAAAAAGCTCCCCTTGAGCTCCAGGGATGGGATTTTCATGGGCAGAGCCACAGCTCCCTGCATTGCAGAGGCTCCAGGCAGCTTTCACCTGCTTATGCTTCTCCAAGGGCTTTCCAGCTCTGCTTGGATGATTTCTTCATGCTGCTTAATTACAAGATCTTTCTGACTCCTTAAACATTCCTACTCTGGAGGTTCATTATCTGAGCTCTCTATTTCCACAAATTCTCTGCTCTGAGTGGTCCCTTACAAAACACTCACTGAACATTCACAATCTCACAGAGCTCTTTTTATACCTGAGCCAACAAACACCCTGTAAAAAGGTGACACATAAATACAGAATACACAAAACCTATTTATAACTGGGAAGCTGTGAAATAGGTGTAGGATGAAAAGAAAGGAAGAGAACTGATTTTATAAGTAGATTAGCAGGGAGAACACCAAACAAGGAACTCTCCACAGCAGTGACATTTGGAGCCTAAATCAAGATGACATCCACAAAGAGACAACAGAGAGATCTTGCTGTTCCTGTGATTGCTGCAAATGCTATTGGGACTCCTGCCATTCAGCAAAGCAACTGCTGTTGTCTTTGGGAGCACCAGTTCAGGATCCGCTTCAGTGGCTGTAATTTAATAGTAAAGGCATCAGAGGTTGAAGCTGGGAACTTGGCAGGCATGCCTGGGAGAAGAGGGCTTTTTTCGTACGAATCACTAAACCTTCAAATTCC